>NW_026018165.1:4182487-4188302 GCF_020466585.1 Dendroctonus ponderosae
CGGCAAGATACTGGAGAAACACCAAGTAAAAACCATTTTTAAACCAACTCGAACCATCCAACAGACTTTGAAATCGGCCAAGGACAAACGGGATCCTTTATCAGCACCAGGAGTCTACAGAGTTCCGTGCAGCTGTGGAAGAGCATACATCGGCACCACAAAACGAAGCATAAACACTAGGATCACGGAGCACAAACGAAGTTGCAGATTGGGACAAACGGAAAAATCAGCAGTAGCGGAGCACGCACTACTAGACGGCCACCAAATACGCTTCGACGAAGTGGACATTCTGCACCAATCTGAAAGATACTACCCGAGACTCACCAGGGAGGCCATCGAAATATTTAAACACCAAAACAATTTTAACAGAAAAGAAGAAATTACGGCACTCAATCCAGATTGGAAGCGCGTTTTGCGCCAAACAGCATGTGCGCCGAGGCGTTGGAACCCCCACCCATCCCCCACGCATGAGCACACACGGCTGGACTGCATAAATACGACGGGGAATCCAGCAGTTGAATCAGTCTGTCGGAAAGCACGGGAGATCACTTCACCCACTGCCTCATCGCCTTTGATAATGTCCACCGCAGTTGTGGACGAAACGTCGAGAAGAAATTCCCATAGACCACGGCTTCAAAGCCCGGAAACATTCCTAAATGTGAATGTTTTAGGTGCCAGCGATACGGACACTCACAGCGCCACTGCACCCAACCGGTGAGATACGTGAAATGTGGTGCTGATTGCCAGCTACCTCGACCAGGCGATGGGGAGAGCCGCAACTGCAAGCGCGCTCTATGTGGCACCCAAGGACATCCAGCCAGCTGGAGGAAATGCCTCGTGTACCGCAAAAAGAAGATTCCGATCGTCCGCAAGGACAGAAAAACGACCCGAAGGAGGACCACCCCTCGCAGTATGCAGAAACAAGTAGCAGCAACGGACAGAGGGTCCTTAGAAGCCATTGTCCAGGCGGTAATGTCCTTACAGCTTTACAGTGGCGTCTTGGAACGTTAATGGGCTAAGGACTCGCCGTCCAGAGCTGGACGAGTTCCTGAACAAAAGGAATCCTTAAGTGGTAGCACTCCATCAAACCAAGGTAGCAAGTAATATTAGGCTTAATATATAAGATTATGAGGTTTACAGGCACGACGACAGCACCCAACGAGGAGGAGTCGCCCTCCTAACTAGGAAGGACATTGACCACCACAGCATAGGAGTAGAGGACACCGACATACAAGAGGCTTACTCGAAAGGGCCAGTAATCGTTACTTCCGTTTACAGAGCTCCACAGCAAGCCCTGAACCTGCTGGATATCCAGATGTTAGGAAACAACAAAGCAAGGCTGTTAGGTGTGGTGATAGGTGACCTAAACTGCAAAAACACGGAGTGGAATAGCACGCGTACCTACAGCAAAGGCCGACTGTCAGCAGAATCAGTAGATGTCCGATGTGGAGTAATCCTAGGCCCAGAGATCCCGACAGGATCGGGAGCTCCTGAAGTGTTGGATATTGCCATTATCAAGAACATGAGGCAACCGGCCAGCATCCAGACTATAGAAGAGGGAACCTCAGACCACAACTAATCGAAATTCCGCAGTACACGGAACTCAAGATTTGGTATTTACAGACTCGAGAGCGAGGCCAGGGTAAACCACCACCAAACGATGACCTACACCACGAAGCATCTGTCAGAAGTACAGTAAGGATGCTTCGGAGCGAAAGGACAGGCAGCCGCCTCCTTCCAACTTCGCCAGCAGAAGTTGCAGCCAACATGAGAAGAACCAAAGCTAAGAAAGCCCCTGGCAGAGATTGAATCACCAACAAAATGCTGAAGAACCTGCCGAGAAAATGACTGGTAGCTGTAGCTAACTTGATTAATGCCATTTTCAGGACTGGTCATTTCCCCAGCATCTGGAAGCACTCAGAAGTCATAATGCTCCCGAAGCCCAAGAAAAACAGGACTTTCCCCCAAAACTACAGGCCTATCAGTCTGTTGCCCGCTCTCAGCAAAATAGCCGAAAGGGTTATACTGAAGAGATTTAAAGAGGAAACGAGCGAGCTTGATTTGCTTCCACCAGAACAGTTTGGATTCCGAGGAAAGCATTCCACGGAACTCCAACTGCTCAGGATAGTAGAAAGATGCAACAAATAAATTAATCAGTACCGAACGACTGGAATATTCATACTGGATGTCGAAAGAGTGTTCGACAGATTGTGGAGAGACGGTCCCATCTACAAGATGATAAAAACAGGTATCAACAAGAAACTATGCCAGCTTATAGACAGTTATATTTGCAGTAGAAGCTTCAACGTCAAAGTTGTATCACACCGGTCAGAAACCAGAAGCACTGAGGCAAGAGTACAGCAAGGAGCAGTGCTCTCCCCACTGCTATACAACATATTTGCAAGCGACATCCTGCCAATACGAGCCTGGCACTCTTTGCAGATGATACGGCCCTTCTGACATCCTCATGGCACAAGGAATGCATCAGGCAATTTCCCATAGACTTAACTACAAATTTAATAATCTAGTAGGTTTTCGATGAAATAAGTTAATAACTTTTTAAATACAAATACAAATGTAGTGAAATCGTCGCTAGACTTGATTGCCGAGTGATTTCGAACATTTTTGGCCTCTTGTGTTTTTCGCTCCTTCAACCGTTCTTTTACTTTAGAGTTTACAAGTTTACTTTGCTTACCCAAAATGCAAAATTAACCATCTACTTTTGACCGTAAGTTGCTAATAAATGCCTGTGGATTTTCACGATTTTTGATGTTTGATGCTCAGACACGCGATTTCCAATAATTGCTGATTTCTAGTGTTCAGGTCCATGTGGATATTCGTTTATCCAGCACGTTTGTACATAGCATTCTTATACAGTCAAGTAAATAAAAAAAACCTCCAAAATGCTAAGTGGTTGCTCTATTTATGCACTTCGAAAAATTTAATTGTCCAGAGCAGCACAATAAATTAAAAGAAAATTTAAATCCCGTCTAAAAACACACTGAAATTGGTTTAAATGTCTATTTAGCTCATAAGAAAACGCACGACGACTCAAAAAAATCTGCCCATTCCATTCGATAATCCCCAGAAGTAGTAAATTTTTATAAGCAAAAATCCCCACAGATGACGAGAAAATTGAACAAAAAATCGCTTTTTCTCATTCATCTAAGCCATTAATTTCCGATGATAGTTCGAGCGTTAATTAAGATCAACAGTCCAAGAGGGTATGAAGTTGATTAAAAAGTTCCGTCACGGCTTAAATCCCACTTTGAAGTTAAACCCGTTAAACTGGAAAAGTTATTACATCGTTTGCATAGAGGTGCTTTAAGTAGCTGCAAGCTGATAAAGGGATGTTTTTATTAGGTAAAGTTTGGCGTAGTTCCAAGCGCGTAGTTAAAAAAGCCGTTTTAGAGAAAATTTGGTATTGAAACCGATGCACAACATCACCTTAATTTCTAGGAAATACAGTTGGTATTTTGGAAAAAATCTAAAGATAAACTGCTCAACAAGTAAACGTTATTAAACGTTACACACAAGTTACACTGCAAGGAAGAAATTAGAAAGTTTGTCTGGGAAATATTGAAGCATCCTTTCTACAGTTCAGACCTGTCACCTAGTGATTTAAAATTTTCATCCATTTGTCCCATGGAAAAATTTGCGATCTTCAAAATAATTTGCAAAAATTTGATGTCAATCTCTAATTTTTAAGTTGTTCGATAATGTTGCAATATAAACAACTTAATAAAAGTGTCAACGTAAAAATCAGTCTGTATACGGCAATCATTTACTCAATAAATATGAATATCAGGATTAAAAACCATCCAAGAAAATAACAACATAGAAGAACACTTTTAATTACTTTTCGCATTGCTTTAATTTTCAATTTATTATTTTCCCCAAAAACAAGTGCCGGTTTCACGTTAAACTTCCGTAGTTTGCGGAAAATGTTGGGAAATTTTTGGAAAATTGCCTTTTTTTACTTTTAATGTCACATTTTGAAAAATTTGTATCATTTCGTAAAGTGATCACTGTTGAAATCTTGAGTATGCGCTTGACTAGACTCGACTAGACAGTCTGTAGACTGAATAGACTTCAGCCCACAGAAAACAAACTTTTGTTAGGAACTCCCAAATCTTCAGGCACCTGGAGTGGGAGCCACTAAGAGAGTTTCTCACAAGAAAAGAGGCAGCAGACTTGGAGAAAGCTGGAAGGCACTCGAACGAAGAGCTACGAAACCTGGTAAATTACACGCTTGAGAATCTGGTCCCCAGGAAAAAAAGGCCCAGGCACCAACTAGCCCATTAGGGCAACATGTAACAAACGATGTAAGCTGTAAGTGTGCTAATAACGTAGTGTTTGTAGTAAGTAGCATGCATGCATAAGTTACGGCGTTAAATTAATAAGATGCCCATGCTAGCATGGAGATAATGCGATGCTATGGGATACGGGTGCCTGAGCTGACAAATTCTTAGAGAGGACTACAAGTTTTAAAGAATAACTCCCGAAAACTCGTAGTACAAAGAGGGTTTTTTTTAGTTGGTAAAAATCCAACACTACCCAGGGTTCGGACCACTGGTCTTCGCAAATATTTTTTATTCCTCCAGTCGCCGGGCAAACAAAAAAAAATAGTTGGTTTCACATTGGATCCGCCAGACTGCGCTACCACAACCTAACGTACACAACCACCCTGACCTACAAATTTATTTATAAGTCTGTCCCGACTAACGATGCCAATGCTACGGATTTGGAGCTGAATGCTGCGATATACGGATAGCTTCTTGAAAATTCATGATCATATAATAAACGATGAAAAATATGTATCTTACAATAATATTGAAGATTTTGTACTCACATTTTTAATCCAACCATGCTCAAAGATATCACAGATATCAATTCTTTTATTTGGAACAACTTCCAACATTTTTTTAATTAAATCTACCAAGGTTGGTTCTACATCCTTCCATCTTTTATTGGTAAAGTCGTAGTTGCCTGTTGTGATATTTTTTGCTATTTTATGCTTGTTCTCGCCCCTGCAAATAAATTAGTAATTGTGATTTTAGGCACATGTAAAATCAATTAAACAAATTTGGTGAATATCACATACTTAAATGGTAGTTCCCGGGTAATTGAAAAATATAATATTACGCCCAAACTCCATATATCAGCAGAGTTTCCATATTCCCCGCCTTTACGATAAGAATGATCAATCACTTCTGGTGCCACATATGTTAATGTACCGCACATGGTGGTGGCATTGCTTTCTTCAGTCAGCTTCGACAGGCCAAAGTCCGTAATTTTTAATAAGGTTTCTTCTCTGTTGTCACGAAGAAGAATATTTTCAGGCTGAAATACAGTCATTAAATATAAAAAATATTGTACATTATACATTCATGATTGAACATATTGTCGTATCGGTAAAGGCCCGATTACTGGAAAACAATTCGGCTGATAAATATATGCGTGCAAAGCAGGAGCGCACGTGTTTTGCAGGGGAATCCAATTTTACTGGGAACCCATTTTTGAGCTGATTAACAATTGCCAGCAGGGCAGAAGCGCACGTGTTTTGCAGGGGAATCCAATTTTACTGGGAACCCATTTTTGAGCTGATTAACAATTGCCAGCAGGGCAGAAGCGCACGTGTTTTGCAGGGGAATCCAATTTTACTGGGAACCCATTTTTGAGCTGATTAACAATTGCCAGTAGGGCAGAAGCGCACGTGTTTTGCAGGGGAACCCATTTTTACTTGGAACTCGTTTTGAGCCGGAAAAAATTTGCCAGCAGGGCAGAAGCGCACGTGCTGTGCAGGGGAAACCCA
>NW_026018165.1:4188352-4196818 GCF_020466585.1 Dendroctonus ponderosae
TTTTTGAATGAAATAAATAGGCCCGCATAGCCAGACCGGGGAGAGTGTGTGATAGGTTTCGTCGCGATACCTATTGTTTTCTCGGGAGCGCGCTTGGACATCCTACCCGGTGAGCCAAGAAAGACTTTTACGAACGATTTTACGAACTGTGGCGTAGTATTTCCAGGGGGTATTCCCAAGTGGTGACCTTATTTTTTCAGAAGGTTTGTGTTGTGTTATTAATTATAAAGTTACCACCCGTTATGAATCCGACCAATAATGAGATTCACCGTTCTGGTGGGGACAACCTAGCGCTACAGGGGACAACGGTGGTGAAACCTAGTTCACCCACCAACTCTAATTCAACTACCTATATGGACCAAAGTGCGGCCAAATCTCCCGCGTCATCAATCGGTGAATGTTTCAGCTTTACGGTTTCCCCCCAACGCAACAATATATTGAAGCAATACCCAAAATAAAATTAAAACTGTTTAGTTACCATTTATTATTTCAATATAAATTAAAAGAGTGTCTGCAAAATAATACATGGATTTACAAGGACAGTAAATTTTATGCTGCGTCCAGACCTAAGGTGACGCAGGTGAAGGATTTTCCTCACATTTCAGTCGAGCAACCATGAATTTAGAGGGGAAACAATGATCAGGGAGGGAGATGGCCACTTAACAAGCGACAAAAACTATTTGATTAGATAATCGAAACAATATTTCGACGCACTTCTAAAGATAAACATTAACAACGACAATGTAGAACCGCACATAGGAAATCCCTCATACAAGAGGTAATAAAAGCTATAAACAAGCTTAAAAGCAACAAAGCCCCCGGAAATGATATGATTCCTTCGAAATGTATAAAAATGGGCGGAGCCATTGCATAGGCTGATCTTATTAATATGGAAAGAGTAAACAATACCAAATGAAGGAAGGAGAGTATAATCGTCCCTATTTACACCTTACACAAAAAAGAGGATAAAAAGAAGGGCAGCAATTACAAAGGAATCTTCCTCATTAGCACTGCATTAAATATTCTAGCCTACATAGTCCTAACATAGTCCTGGAGCGCCTAAAACCAATTACAGAAATATTGCAGACTATCAGTGCAGCTTCCGAAGATGCAGATCAACAGTTGACCCAATTTTTACCATAATACAATTGCTGAAAAAATTCTGGGAGATTACCGAGACGTCCACCATCTGTTTGTAGACTTCAGGCAAGCATACTACAGCATAATGCGTGTTTAACTTTGAGATGCAATGGCGGAAATAAGACTTCCTAAAAAATATATATTACGAGAATGTATGTAAATGGTTTCCGAAGCAGGATACGAATCGAGGACATACTTTCCAACCCTTTTGAGGTAAATAGCGAGCTTAAGCAGGGAGACGCGATATCTCCAATTGTATTCAACATTGCTCTTGAGAAACTATTAAGAACCGCTAAAATAAATCTTGAACTTTTTAGTCGGGATAGCCAAAAATTATTACTGGCCTTTGACGATGATATTGACATGGTCGGTAACACGGTACTGACTGTGAAAGACCTATTTTAGAGGGTAGAAAAGAAAGCTGAGAAAATCGGGCTCAGAATAAACGAAGAAAAAAACAAGTATATGCACACCAATAGAACAAGACGTAGAGATAGAGTGGTGCCAAAATGTCACTACGGGGAATACAATTTCAAGAGGGTCGCAACTTTAGAACCCTTTTACACGAGGATACTTTTACCCGGCAACAATTGCTCGGATACTGGTTTAACATAGAGCCTTATGGAACTTCTCACAATCAGTTTCGGCAACGACTTCAAATTCAAAGTGGAAACAAATGTCTCTATGCACTACGATCAGTGCTAGCATCGAAAGACATCTCGCGAAGAACAAAAATCACAATTTATAAAACTATTATACGACCGACTGTTATGTATGCTGGCGAAACTTGGACTCTGGCCAAAGACAACGAACGAAAATTGAGATTTTTTGAAAGAAATGTTCTGCTCAAGAATTTTGGACCATTGCGAAGTACGGTGACATCAATACCGAGTAATAACCAATCAGGAAATATCAGAATTATACAAAGATCCAGATATTGTGAAGGAGATAAAGACACGAAGGCTGCTATGGGCGGCTCATGTACAAAGGCAGCCTGCAATACGGCTGATAAAATTGACTTGGGAAGGAACACTAACGGGACGAAGACCTTTAGGTCGCCCCCGAAAGAGGTGGCGTGACAACATCAATCAATAGAATACGCCTCAGGATTGATGGAAGATGGATAACCCCGGGTTGTAGAGCCATGGAGAAAGTATGTAACTATAAATCAACTGCAAAGTAAGCCCCGCCACATTTTCCTACTATCACCCATATAAGAGTAACGTATGCCGGAAAGCCATTAATTTCTTGGCAAACCGTCTAGTTGTAGAATATCTTCAAACAAATGTCTTGAAGAATTAGTGACTCTCCATAATGATTCAGTAATCAGAGCAACACAAAACCTCTATGGACCAATAGGCAAAATTTCAAAAATAAAAACCGTTTTTCTTAACTCAGACTCTCTTTTGCCGTAGCACGACATCCAATGTAAAGCAGGATATTTTACTTACTTGCTCAAAATGAAATGCGTTAAACCGGCACCGCAACAAGTCATGGCCCGACTGCTTTGACGTCACGAGTAGGCGGGGCGAGGCGGTAAGATACCACAGATCTCATAGCGAAATGGTCCTCGTGACGTCAGAGCAATTGGGGGGCTCGACTTGCGATGGTGCCGGTTAAACTCACCTTTAAATCTCGATGGATGACTCCCTGGGAATGTAAATATTGAGTAGCCACAATCATTTGTAAAAAATAAAATTTTGTTATATCCTCTGTCATTGCCTCGGAAAGTATCCTTTTCGTAAACTCACCCCCTTGCATATACTCCAGCACTAAATATACTTCTCTTTCGTGTTGTTGGATATCAAACATCGTAATAACACCAGGCTAAAAATATTTTATACATAAGATATGACATTAATTTGTTAAACTAAGATGGCCGAAAACCAAGTCGCACATAAATTTTAAGGTCGCTTACAGAATGAAAGATAATTTAAATGCACAGTAAAAAAGAAAAGTCACAGTAAAAAATGCACAGTAAAAAAGATGGCAGATCCATTTTTTCTTAGAATTATTGTGTTTCTGACCACGGTCGAACCATAGCATACAGTTCTTACTTTATTGGAGGTCTTATCTTTTACCTTTCTTGTCGCAAACTGTGGGTTAGATGTGTTTTTATTCAGCCGATCGCGTCCTTTATTTAATTTCGAATCGTATATGAAAATTTTAATCTAGTTTTGGTTAAACATATTTTTGTGCCAGTAATATACAGTAATAAACTTTCTCTTTATATGGACAAACCATATTATTAACAAAACATGTTTCAGAAACTTTTGATACAACATAATACATTTTTCAAAAAGTAGAAACAAAATAACTTGTAAATGAAATTTGCAAAGGAGTGTATCCTTTAACTCTACATGAGATGAGTTTTTCGCAGACGGAACTAAACTATCGCTAGGGAGATAAATTCCGGATATTTCCTTTCTCAGTGGAATTTGGCTGCATAATGGACGGATCGGTGGATGCGCAAAAAGTTTATCCCGCAAGACTGATGTCGATTACTAATTCCACTCGAGGAACGCTCAGAAAGCATTAATAAAAAAAAACTGCTTCTATCTATCCACCTAGCGGTACGATAATACATTAGATTATTATTAAATTACTTACATGCTTTAGTTTTTGCAAAAGGTCAATTTCATTGTATACTTTTGTCGGATGATTAATGCGATGACTTAGAGACGAATCACTTAAAATAATTTTCTTGATTGCAAAATTTTGAAGTGTATCCTGAAATGGCAAAACATAAATTTCGTTAACAAATATACATAACAGATTTCCAGTCAATCTATGCTTACCCTGTTTTTAACTAGGCGTACTTCGCCACATGAGCCTCGGCCTAGCAGTCGTATGTTGGCGTATTTGGTGAATAGAAAAGGTGGTAAAAAATCATTTTCTTGGCTGCTCTGCTCCAAAAAGCAGTATAATTTATATTCGGGCGATGTCACGGCAATTTCGTCATAACTTTTGAGAATTTTTCTAAAATAATTAAACATAACATTTAACACAATTAAGATACTCATTGTTCAAAGTAACATTTAATGTATAACAATAATATAAATTTAGCGTAAAATCGATAAAACATTGCAAGTTTATATATTGTATTTTAAATTATTAAGGAAATTATTGAATATATATAACAGTTACAAACAGAATCATTTAATTAACAGTGGCTGGCAATTTACATATTTGAATTATGATGAAAATAAATGTCAATTTTATTATTTCACAATGGGCTAAACAAGAATTCATATTTAAACCAAATGCAAACGTGTAAAACTGTGGCTCTAACTTTACAAAATGAGCTCGTATTTATTCAACCAGCAAAATGTTTAACATAGTGGTAATAAGCTTTTCACCACTTTATTTAATCACTAAAAAGTAATCTGTACGAAAATCTCTAAAAAGATGTTTTCTACACGTATAGATTTTATTAAGTATACATTCTTACTCATCAATCAAAATATTTTAATAACGTTTTTAACTTAAAATATGTGCAATAAATTAAGTGATTTCCAACTACAGCAGAAAGCGTAATTGCCGCAAAAGCAAGTACTTCATTCAAGCAAGCATTCTTATTCTATAAATTTTAGATTACAATTCGATTAAAAAGTCTTACCGTTGTCCGTTTCCCAACTTCACTTTATTAACAAAAGTACCATTCTTACTCAGATCGGTTATATATATCAGCTTGTCATCTTGAGATTTTTCAATCCGGAAATGGATCTTTGATATTCCGAAAACGACATTTGCGGGGTCACAATTACTTGATATTCTCACAGTGCATTTCTCTGCTCTGCCGAAAGTAAATTCTTGAACTAGATCTAAAATAAAATATATTACAATAGATGAATATTCGTTGTGCGACCAAGTTTATTATTTATAAGATTGTTTATTATTTATAAGATTGTTTAGCAACTTATTCGCAAATTCGATAATCAACGTCACTAATTATATTAAGCAACTCAGCACCAAAAATAGAAAATAGTCCAATTTTGTGCAATGTTTCCACAAAAAGTTTATCCGAGGAATGTTAACCCTACGGTCACCATCAGCTATTCTTCTGGGGATAGAGGAATATAGGAGAAGGCGGAGTGTTGCGTATAGTTCAAATATGTAATAAAAAGTGCTGTATTTCATTAAAAAAATGTAAGGTTGGTCCGTCACTTAAATTTGAGAAGAGAGAGATTGAATTTGGTATTGTAAACTAGACGTTTTTTTTACAAACTATTTGTTGCTTTCGCCTCAAAAATATTTACTCTTAAAAAAGAAAAAATTTCTCCACGTCTTTTATTACAGATTGATAAATAGTGCTCTTATTTCGCAATAAGAACGAATTATTTATCAAAAAGTAATCAAGAACTGTCCTAGAGGGTACCTGCGACACGCTTAGGCTCAAGCGGTAAGAGAAAATTCCAATTAGTAAAGAAATTAATTTGAAAAATTACGTTGACGTTTCGATAGCTATTTTCTGTTATTGTTGTACCACCACTATTATTATTATTATTATAATTTGTTACAGTACCCCAAATTGTCAACCCTCAATTGTACCCCAATGGATCTGAATTTGTTATATATATTAAAACGTGAGAAAATTCTGTCTTTTTTAAAGACACAAATTTTTGAGGCAAAATACCCAACAAGCAGTTTGTAAAAAAATGAACCCGCCTCAACAATATACAGGGTGTTCCGTAAATATGTTAAAATATTTTAACAGCCTTTTCCCCTAGTCATTTTAGAGGGGGGTTTTCCTGAATTTTTTTTTTAATTTGAGGTTTCTTTATTGAGATATTTGATTTCCAAAATGGCGGAAAATATTAGTTTTTGTTGTTTTCCTTTAAAACGGTTAAATATAAAAACTTTAATTTTGGTATACATTATAAGTTAATTGACTGCCATTTTATGATAGTGTTTCGTGGTTCAGTTTGCTTTTATACAAGGTAGAAATGTGGAACCCCTACTTTTGTTTTGATCAGAACTTTTTTGTGCGCATTTTTGTGCACAACTTTTCTCAACATAATTTGGTTAATTACTACAAGTTATTTACTAACTTTTCTGTCTCTTATTGTTTTTTCCTAAGACCACTAATTTGTCCGCAAAAAATAAAATCGTTTTATTTGTCGTTCTCAAAATGTGTAAGTAATTAAGTTAATTTTTTAAATTATATTAACGTTTTCATATAATAATT
This sequence comes from Dendroctonus ponderosae, assembly GCF_020466585.1. Taxonomy (NCBI): domain Eukaryota; kingdom Metazoa; phylum Arthropoda; class Insecta; order Coleoptera; family Curculionidae; genus Dendroctonus; species Dendroctonus ponderosae. The sequence goes on from NW_026018165.1 coordinate 4,194,681, forward strand.
TTGGTACGCATTATGAGTTGATTACTAACAAATTATTTTTCTAAATTGTGTATTTTGGTTCAGATTACAGATATTAAGTTTGAATCAATTGTACTTAAATAATAACATGGTAACAATATGCGCAACGATATAAACAAACAAAATTAAATTTAAATAACCATTCTAATGTTAACTTAGCAGCTGTTAAAATTGGTCACTTTGACATTCTTGGCATAATCGCCGTATTTTAATGAAATTTAAATTTACAGACCGTAAAGTTTGCACTGAAGTTCTTATTTCGTTAGAAATATTAAATATTCTTTCCTGAAGTTCTTCGATTGTATTCACTTTTGTTGAATATACGGAATTTTTAAAATGGCCCCAGAAGTAAAAATCAAGCGCGTTTAGATCGGGTGATCTAGGAGGCGAGTTTATAGGAGCCTGGAAAGTTTTGATCAAGCCGAAACGATTTAATTTTTTTGCGGGCAAGCTAGTGGTCTTAGGAAAAAACAATAAGAGATAAAAAAGTTGATAAATAACTTGTAGTAATTAAAAAAAATATGTTGATAAACGTTTAGGTGCATACAAAAAAGTTCTGAACAAAACAAAAGTAAGGGTTCCACATTTCTACCCTGTATAAAAGTAAACTGAACTACAAAACACTACCATAGAATGGCACTCAATTAGCTTATAATGTATACCAAAATGGAAGATTCTATGTTGAACCGTTTGAAAGACAAACAACAAAAACTAATATTTTTCGCCATTTTGGAGATCAAATATTTCAAAAATGAGACCTCAAATTAAAAAAATTCTCAAGAAAACCCCCTCTGAAATGACTAGGAGAACACGTTGTTAAAATATTTTCACAAATTTACGGAACACCCTGTAGAACTTATCTACAAACTAGACGTCATTATCTCCAGCTTTTGTATTTAATATTTTTCCTTAAATTTCAAATTAGATGTAAAAACGGGGTGACCAAAGTTCAACCAATAACCCTGTACATTTCAATATTTTAACTCTATTCCAACTCTAACCCCAAGCCCTAACAATAGGTTAAACAAAGCTAAGGTGGTTACAAGAGCTTGACCAGCTAACCTTTAAGACAGTTTCTTTTATTAATTTCCAATTTTTTTAAAACATTTAAAAATATTCATCTGATACACCAACCGACCTTGTGGTCAAATGAACATTAACCAATGAAAGACATAATTATCTTAAAATCTCGATGTCTACTTATGCAATATCTTAATTTAATACTTATAACAAAACTGGAACTCACCCACATTCTGAAGAAATTTTTTAAATGAAAGAATTCTTCCCCATGGCAGCTTTTGGGGTTCCTGTGAATTTACGATGGGCTCATGGGATTCTTTGGGAGTTAAAGTTTTCGGCAGGTCTTCCTCGTCCGACATAATTAATTAAATTGTATAGAAGAAGGCTTATAACAAATTGACAATCCAGAGAAACAAACACTATAATGAAATAAGAACAGATACGAAACCGAGCACCGAACTGCCGATCATAAATAAAGACCATAGATAAAGACCATAGAAATAAAAACATAAAGACTGAAACGAGTGTCAACTATTTCATTCCACCACATGTACCTGAGCCACCTTTGATTGGTCCAAATATAAGCTGCCGTTACTTGCTGCAGATTGCCAAGTTTATTGTTGACTTTGCTGAAATATATTACTAATGGTAAATAATTTAAAAAATTGTGCTTTGCATGTTATAATAACCAATTTCTGTTGTGGATAATCATGTTATTATTCGACTATGGCGTATTGGTAGGCCGTAAGACGTTTCGTTCAATATAAAAATATGGCAATTTATGTGATAGATTAAGAAGTTTATTAGCACAAGTTGCCAACACTGCGCGTTGTGCTCAGTCAGATTCCTAGGATTTATAATCAACTGAAACTCATAAATAAAGACAAGTAGACAAGTGTAACTGATGAATGAGAAAAAGGGTGTACTGTTTTTATTTATGTAATTAATTATAATCGGACGATATCAGTATAAAACTGCTGCATCCGTTGAATTTGGAATGTTCTCTATTAAGTTCTTAATTAAGCTTTCCTAATAACTTATAAAATGTATCAATTATGCTCATTTAATCGTCCAGATTTTAGTACCGCCAATATGTATTT
>NW_026018165.1:4197475-4202088 GCF_020466585.1 Dendroctonus ponderosae
CGTTTTTTTAAATTGATAAATGAACAATAAATGACTGAAGAACCCAGGATTTGATTTTAATTTTGGAATTGAAACACAGTCAGGAAAGTACGTACTATATATATAATATAAATTAGTTTAAAGTTTTTTTTTTAGTTTTTTTTTACTTATTTAAATTAAGCTTGTCATATTTTTAGTTTTAGTTAGTTAAGAGAAGTCGTAAAACTCTTCTTCGGTTTTGGGCTTAACTCGACTAAATTAGGTATGCAACCAGACTTCTGAAATATACAGAAAAAAATGCGAACAATTTTATTCTTACTTGATTTATGGAAACACTTAACATATATAAAAAGTAAACAATACAATTGTTCAGAGCCATATATAACTGTATTTACAATATACAGGGTGGCCATTTTCTGAATCTTTGTATGGGTAACTTCTACATTTTTAAAGATAGGGAATCCGTTAAATGAGCAAAATTGGGCAGACTTCGATTGCCTATTCATTACCGTTTTCAAAATTTAGGTACCCGACTTGGTTCCTGAAATATCCTGAAAAGACAAGAAATCAACACTTTTTTAATTATCACTTATTACGTGAACTGCTTAACTTAGAAAAAAAGTTAAAACTGCCCTGGTACAACTATTTGCGTTGAATCCAATAAACAATCACTCGTTATCATAGTCAACTTGATATAAGAGATAAAAAATATACTTATGGTTTTTTAAATGGTAATCATAGTTGGCTGTGGGTCTTTCAAAATCCTTATTTTTTCTGAATTTAACGATATTCTTATTTGTATGTTTTTCTCCTTTTGTTGCCGTAAAACTTCAAAAAAACATAAAAATGTGTAGTAGGCTATGGAAACAAGAACTATATTATCACACAAAGCACAAAACAATAATGAATCGTTTAAATTAAATGTCTAATTGACTTCTGTTTACGTCCAGGCATTTTTTGGCATTTTCACATTCATCTCGTGCGTTGTGTGAAAGTGCACCATCATGTTGAAAATATGCCAATCTTCGATACGATGTTAACGGAAAATTAATCAACATGTCTTCAAATTCATTTGGTAAAAAGTGTAAATATCTTTCCATATTTAAATTGTGATTATAAAAGAATGGACCAATAATTTTATCACTAAAAATGCCTCACCAGACATTCACAGAAAAAACACGTTGATCTCGCCTATTTTCAATTAGATGATGCTTTTCATTAGCCCAGTAAACATGATTGTGTCTGTTAATTGTTTCATTTTTGTTTTGTGCTTTGTGTGATAATATAGTTCTTGTTTCCATAGCCTACTACACATTTTTTATCTTCTTTTGAAGTTTTACGACAACAAAAGGAGAAAAACATACAAACAGTTATATCATTAAATTCAGAAAAAATTTGGATTTTAAAAGGCCCACATCCAACTATGATTACCATTTAAAAAAACATATTTTTCATCTCGAAAATCAAGTTGACTATGACAACGAGTGCTAGTTTATTGAATTCACCGCATAAAGTTCTACCAAAGACAATTTTAACTTTTTTTCTAATTTAAGCAGTTTGCGAATTATATGATAATTAAAAAGTGTTGATTATTTGCCTTTTCAGGATATTTCAGAAACCAAGTCGGGTACCTAAATTTTGAAAATAATAATGAATAGGGAATCGAGTTCTGCCCAATTTTGCCCATTTAACGGATTCTCCATCTTTAAAAATGTAGAAGTTASCCATACAAAGATTCAGAAAATGGCCACCCTGTATAGGAAAATTACTCCTTAATCATTGCTCTGGCGACTTAAAATTCTAAAATTATTCTGAATTTWTCAATCTAACTGATGTCAGGTTTTATCTAAATGTATGTTTGTGTTTATATGAGTTTATTTGGCATTGCTGAAACTTATATGCCTAAGTGCTTCTAAGTTTAGGGTCGAAAATAAGAAATAGGTATATTTGCGCGTAGTTTGGTACGAAAAATTGGGAATCATGCACAAAAGACGCTGTTTATTGACTTCGTTTATAGTCGTTAAATCAGAGAATATATCAAATAACCCTGAAAAAAATAGTCATTCAAATTCGGGTCAACCTTCTCCGGTAAATGGCCATAATTCAAATCAAGTCTAACGATTAAAAAATGCAAAATCACCTTTTTTTAAATGAAATTGACTGCGACTTCTAATCGGCTGGTAATCTAATCTAAATTGGCTAGTAGGTAATGTATAGGTTCATCTGCTTGGCACCATAGAGTAAGTAAAATAAGCTAGCTTCAAGAAAACCTAACACAATTAAAGCCTACAATACGGCACTAAAACCATTGATTTTTACCTGCGAGAAATGATGCAGGTGTTCTTTCTATGCTTAACCGAGAACTAAACCCAAAGATAAAGACCAGTACTTTGACTAAGGCTTAAAACCATTTTCTACCTGAATATATCGAAATGCTTAGAAAGTCGAGAAGGTACGAACATCACACTAGTAAAAAGGTTTTTGAAATAATGTTTAAAATAAAAATTGCATATAGTAGAGCTTGTACTAATGTAAACCTACATACCATACAGGGTGCTCTGGATAAATCAAAGCTATTTTAAACTGCCTAAATTTGAATGCAATTCTTAAGACTTAAACAAATGGCATTCAAAACAACAAAAAATTTCATTTCATTCATTTTGCAATTAAGTTTAAAGATTAAAATTATAGCACTTTTACAAAAAAAATATACAATATTGAAGTTGCAAGTGAAGAAATGGAAATTATTTTTTTATTTCGTACAAGTGATTCCCATTTTCAGAAAGGATTACACTGAACTGATGAATAACTAATAATTAAACGACTAGCTAAAGAATATTTTTAAGCGTAAATTACAATGGTGTAATAATAAGATATCTGTGGCTTCGCTTTTCAGATTTCAACCACATAACATACATTTACAAAAATACTAATTTTAGACACAACGCTTATTATTTATATATTTTGCATGAACAATGAAATTATACATACAGGGTGGTTTTTAAGTGCGATAGAGTCCATTGCTTCCGATGGTGTTGAACTTTCGAAAAATAGTTTAATCTAAAAGTTGTTGACGCACTTTGCGCACATTTTAAAAATATCTTATATGATACAGAGTGTCTCCGAAAAGTGAGGCAAGATCACAGTGTATTTTTTAAATAAAACAACCCATTTTTCATTAGTTCATGGAATGCAGGTTGAAACGCTGCATATGCACCGTAAATTGTTTTTTTCTTACTTGCGACGATGGCAGATTATCGCCATTTTAGTAAAAATTTGATTAAAAACATGGTATCTAAAAATTTATTGTAGAAGCAAAAAAAGGCAGTTAAAGATACAAAACAATACGTCTTTCCAATCACCACAGATCCGTTAAGAATTCTATTGAACCAAAATATCAACACATTGTACAAGGCGTTAACAATGTGGACTTCAATCTAAAACTTTTTATCGCAATATAACTTTTGTTTTTCAAATGGAAGTACTTGTATATTAATATGTCACTAGATAGACAATTTACAAAGTTAGAAAATTTGCGTTTGCTTGAAATCAACCGTTTTCAAACTATAGCTTACAAAATGTAGCAACTTTTAGAAATTTTTAAACAAAATAAATTATAATTTGAAAACGGATGATTTCACAGCTTAAAGTGTAAATGCAAATTTGTAACTTTTTAAACTGTCTATCTAATGACGTATTAATATACAGGTACTTCCATTTGACAAACAAAAGTTATATTTCGTTAAAAAGTTTCATATTGAAGTCCACATTGTTAACACCCTGTACAATGTATTGATATTTTGGTTCAATAGAATTCTTAACGGACCTGTGGTGATTGGAAAGACGTATTTTTTGTATCTTTAACTGATTTTTTTGCTTCTACAATTAATTTTTAAATACCATGTTTTTAAGCAAAATTTTACTAAAATGGCGATAATTTGCCAATGGCAATAATCTGCTAATGTTGCAAGTAAGGAAAAAACAATTTATGGCGTATATGCAGCGTTTCAAGCTGCGTTCCATGAGCTAGTTATATGACCACTTACGCAGACCACTGTGTATTTCACTCAATAAATGCCGATGCAGCAAGTAATGACTATATAAGCTGTGCATTCGGCATGAGGAAATCAGTCTTAAGTTAGTGGGACATAGTGTAACATCTCGTTGTTGTAAAAAACATTTTTGATTCGTAATAAACGGTTTTTTAAAAACAAGTTTTTTACAATCAGAAACAAAATTGGCGCAGTCGGGTAGGATACCCTCCAGTGCAGTTACAGTTTCCAAGTTTTTGTCGAAAAAGTCGATCCACAGTGAAAATCTTCTTGTGCGGTTACGATCTCTGAAAAAAAAAAGTTTTCGAGAATTCGATCGTGCAGTGAAGTTCTGTGTGAAACAAGTGAAACCAGTGACCAGCACGTCTGTCTCAACAGTTCAGGAAGGATCCCTCAGCAACAGAGCTACAACTTCCAGCCCTCTACTTAGACTCCTAGCAACGCATCGCCTTTTGGTTATCCAACAACGAAGCAGCTAGTAAGGACATATTGGCCCAGCGCTAGTGTCCACTACATACGAAGTCACACCTGGACAGTTCATCTTCCTGCAACGGCATCGTGTGATACGGGACCAAGATTGGA
>NW_026018165.1:4203087-4207807 GCF_020466585.1 Dendroctonus ponderosae
TCTTAAGTTAGTAGGAAATAGTGTAACATCTCGTTGTTGTAAAAAACATTTTTGATTCGTAATAAACGGTTTTTTAAAAACAAGTTTTTTACAATCAGAAACAAAATTAGCTAATGAAAAATGGGTACATCTATTTAAAAAATACACTTTGATCTTGCCTCGTTTTTCGGAGACACTGTATCTGCACTTTGTGCGTCAACAACTTTTATATGAAACTATTTTTCGAAAGTTCAACATCAACGGAAATAATGGACTCTCTCGCACTAAAAATCCACCCTGTAGACAGGGTGATTCAAAATTGCTGTAAAAAATAGTAAAATAAATTAATTGTTATTAAAAACTGAGAAATTTGCAAAAAGCTATATCACTAACATTTAATCTCATTCAAGATGATAGGCTTCGGATTGCAAGTCCGTGAAGGCCACGCACAGTTACTAAATGATTTCCGACACTTTCGTCAGGGATTATATTATGTTTGATGTAATTACAGAGCCGCGCGAGCGATTATAGAAGTTCGAAGCCACCGAGACTAGGCCTGAGTAATATTGTGTTAAGACACTTATGTGTTGATGCCGCTCTGTGTGTCCATGTGCGGCGACACCTGGCCTCTTACGACGTGGCACTTTGAACAACACTTAATTTTTAACATTACCATTAAACCTAATTCAAGATGGCAGACTTCAAGAACAAAGTAAAAAGGCAAATGGCTGCCTTTTGATTACTACCAGACTATAAAAAAAATCTGTCGGCGATTAACGCTAAAAAACTTTAAATGATTTTGTACTAGAATGCTATAAAGATGCGTTCATCAGCCCTTGCATACATAAAGGAACAAATAAACAAAGAAAAGAAAGAAACATTCGGTCATAATTTATATCAAGTGGCGCGAATATATTTCAATGAAACATATGTGTCACACTTTCAGCCCGGTTTCAGGCCCAAACGTATAATTATCATTTACAAGAAAACAATTTGGGACTTCATTTATTCGATTCATTAAAAACAACGTGACCGGCGTCTGTCGTAATCTCTCTTCAATATCTTCTATATCGATCTATCTTCAGAATCTATCCATATGAGTATTATTTGTTGCTATGGAAACAATGTCTTATGTCTTATACTATTTTCCATGACTAACTTAGATCAACTAAATTGTAAAAGTATAAATTGTTCGCAGACACTTTATTTCAGAAAAAATCCTAACGATGTGATATATCACAGAAAGCGTAATAAAATGCTCTATTCGGTAAAGTAATAATCAATTATGTTTGCCATTTAACAAAACTCAAATTTGTGTCATATGTCAAAAATGACAGTTATTTTGGAGAAATGTCTTATGTCATTTTGTTTGGAATTCAATTTCCTACAAGCTTTCTATTTAATGTTTTCCTGTCAAATTAATATCGCCAAAACTAGGAGTAATTTAAAAATTTACCATAAATAAGTTTTTCCAAAATATCTCTTGACAGCTGTCAAATTTTAGAAAAATAAAATTGGTTTTGGGTAGAGTATTCAAAACTACAATTCTTTGTCCATTTAACCTTTTTCGTAACTGCTATAGTTTCGAAGATCCCTGTACTGGTCAACGAAAAAAACTCACCCTGTATATATCATGTATCTCCCAATACCTTAAATGTATGACGCGCTGTATCGACACGGCAAGCCGTATCGGTATCGCTGTGTAAACACCTGAAAATCAATTGTGTTACCCAGACCTAGAGTAAAGAGAAAAAGAGGTGACTTGATATCCCTATTGACGATGAGTGTTTCAAAAATATTTATAAACGTTGGTACAATGTTGTAATTTTTGTTAGAGTCTATCTCCATGTAGCAGTGATTCATTTTCAAGTTAGTTAAATTAAGGTAAAGTTAAATTTAAGGCTGATAAGTTTCCATGTCTAGTCTTTAAGGTCTAAAAATAATTGGTTACAAAACTACAGGGGCCCAAAATTGTAACACGACTTTAAAGGTCGATTATGACCAAAAGATGACGTCAGTGAGTCAGGCTGCTACCTGGGCAAAATAATATACTTATTCAGTATTATTTGGTTGAAGAGATATTTTTCAAAAATAACGAAACAGTAGTATTGTTTTGCATAATGCAATAAATAAATTGCGTATGAAGCGTTATTATTTCAAAATTAGTTTTTCAAGGACACGTCGACACTTTACATGGATTACAGTTTTGCTACTGTACTAATTTGGGTTAACTTCTATACTAATTTCTATTTACTTGATATCAACTTATGGTTTTAATTGATCCATGACCTTTTCTTAATTTGATTAACGAAATATTATTTTGAAACAGCTCTGCGGGAGGTTATCACCATAGCAACGTCATCTGTTGTCGTCCGTCTGATTGGTTGGCGTCACGTGGAATCAACAAGTAGCTGGCACTTTTATTTCAAAAATAACTTGCATATTTCGCAAGAGCGCCTTAGCAAATATTTATTGTAACATTACTTCTTCAATTCGTTGCTGGTTTAAGTCACTGTAAGCCGTACAGTTCCAATCATATTCTTTCTATACGAATATATCAAAAGAAAAATGGCAAATAATGTTTTGGTCGTGGGCAGCGGTGGTCGGGAACATGCGATTGTTTGGAAACTGTCGCAAAGCCCACATGTTAAAGAAGTCTTCGCAGTCCCTGGAAGTGTTGGCATTGCAACGGTCCCAAAAGCCACCAACGTTTCCTTGGATTTCAATAAGTTCGAGGTAAATCATCGTTGGTTTTAACAATTAGGTTAAGTATATTGTTCGTAGTCACTAAGGGGGCCACAGGCAAAGCCCCCCAAACTCTGCAACTTATACAGGCACTGTTACTATAGTCACTTTAACACAAATCACATCATTGTACATAGGGCTTAATTTTAAGCGACCCTTGCGTTTACTTGTTACATGAACATATTTGTTTAGAATTTTTTTAGGATTACTTTCACTAAACATGGCCAAGAGCAGTTAGTTAAATAAAAAAAAAACGTTTGTTTGCAGAAAGCCCCAATTGAAAAGCAGACATTATTATACATGAATTTTATAATAAATATTATAATAGTGGCATAAAGGATCGAGTGTTATGCTTTATTTTATCCATTAGTTCAAAATTTGAGCAAAAGTACCACACTAAGAGATTCTGCAAATTTTAATTTGACACGCACGAAAGTTTGTATTTAAGTAGTTTTGTCGTTGTCGTTATACTCACTTGACATGGAGTGGAACAGTTACACAGTGGAACGATATAATGTAGTTTAGCAGGCAAGAAAATTATTAATAATTTTCATTTAAGAACCAAATGTAGGTATTCATTATCATGATTGAAAATTATCTTGATGAAAATATATTTTCAAAGGCATGAAGAGAAAGAAACTTTTTATCATTTTACTAACACGTTAAAGTTTGGAAACATACAAACTACAAACACTAATTTACAATTAAAATATGTGGTACACAAACTATAATTTATAAAGCGTTGAAACATTTATTAGTTCTTGAGGAAAAAACCCTTTCTTTTGGGAGAGCAAAACATTTGAAAAACTTACCTCATAATTTGTAAACATTACTCTTAAAACTCTCCCAAAAGGAAGGGCTTTTTTCTCAAAAACGAATGAATGTTTTAACGCTTTATAAATTATAGTTTTTTTACAACATATTTTAATTGTAAATTGGTGTTTGTAGTTTGTATAAATTTGAAATCTGATGATGGCGCTGTTGTCTCGCCGAAACGTTATGAAATCAACGAAATTCAAATTTGTATTTCACACTTTGACTGAAACCCAGGAAGGAAAAGAATATAACAACAATTACACGCAGTCAGGAAAATAAATAAAAAAAGTTAAAATTATGGGTATTTGAAATGAAACATTGAATGCAAAACTTTAATTTTTAAAATAAAATCCACTAACGAATATTCATAATTCCCCTTCATTATTCCCTAGAGCTGCATTACTTTACATTATCTCCATTACATTTAACTATATTAGACACATTCATAAGTCTAATATTGATTTAATTTTTTAATTTATTATAAGAGGGTCTTATAATTTATTTATTTATTTATCACCAGAAAATTACGCAAGTTCTGTAAATCTGCAGAGGTGCTAAAACTTAAATACTACTAACTTATCCAGCTAAACATTAATTAAAACTAAATATAAATGCTAAGTGGTTGGTGGTGGTTTTTTAGATCATTTCTTAGATTATTAAACACTTTTACCGCTTAGAATAATTATTCTTTTCACTGACTACTCTGTGATACTTAGTAAGCTGGATTAATTTATTACGTGTTCTACTTTTCGAATCTTTAAACAATATTTACAGGCTCTTATAGTGGTGGTAAGGCATTCATAAGAGAAAAATTGTCTTAGGGTTAAAGGATTTTCCTTCATAAGCGTATTCTTATTAATTATTTTCAGTATTTTATTCTGCCGTTTTTGTAATAGCGCTAGGTTATTATGATACGCACCCCCCCAAGCAATATTACCATAGGTTATAACCCTATGAAATAATGCATAGTACAACGATCTCAATGTATCAATTTAGAAGTATTTAGACAATTTACACAATATGGATATTAGATATTTAGTCTTTTTTATTATATATTCTATATGTTTATTCCACTTTAAATGATGGTCGAAAATTATTCCTAAGTATTTTCACGATTCTACCCTATTCAAACGTTCCCCATTGATTTGAATTTTTATATTTCGCGGAACACTATTACAAT
>NW_026018165.1:4208806-4218160 GCF_020466585.1 Dendroctonus ponderosae
CATGAAAAACTTTCGTAGGACGTATTTTCTTGTAAAGTTCATATTTACTGAGATATCGCACTTTGACGCACTAATGAGCAACCCTGTATATCAAGTATTCCGTAAACTGGAAAGGCGGTTATCTCAAAAATAAAATCACTTAACAATAACTCCTCACAATACCTGTGTATAAACATTCGAAGCAGCATAACAACTAAAATTCAACTAACTGCAGGAAGTGGTCAAATTTTGTAAAACAAACGACGTGTCTTTGGTGGCTGTTGGGCCAGAAGATCCTTTGGCAAATGGCATTGCCGATGTTTTAACATCCCAAGGTATCAATGTGTTTGGACCTGACAAAAGTGGCGCTCAAATTGAGGCCAACAAAGAGTGGGCGAAAGCTTTTATGGACCGGCATGATATTCCAACAGCCAGATGGAAATCATTTAATAATTCCAAAGATGCAAAATATTTCATTAACAGGTAATGGACTGGTTAGGAAATGGTTCTTCCTGAAAATCATTCAACCTTATTGTGGTTTTCTAAGACTTTCTTAAACTATTGAACACATTGAAGTCTAGCTGTTGAACATTTATTGAAAAGTACATGAGAAATTAATTTTCAACTTTAAGCGCACCCTTTCCTGCTTTGGTAGTCAAAGCCAGTGGACTAGCATGTGGAAAGGGAGTGGTGGTGGCATCGAATAAGCAAGAAGCATGTGATGCTGTGGACATTATTCTAACTGAGAAAAAGTATGGTTCGGCTGGAGAAACCGTTGTTATTGAGGAACTTATTAAGGGAGAAGAAGTTTCAGTAAGATCTTATAAAACTTCAGTTTTTATTTGCAGATGAGTCAGTTCCATTTATAGATATGTTCAATTTTAGGTTTTGGCTTTTTGCGATGGAGATTCAATAAAAGCTATGCTGCCGGCTCAGGATCATAAGAGAATTTTTGATAATGATGAAGGTCCGAACACGGGTGGTATGGGTGCATATTGTCCATGCCCTTTGCTACCGAACGAAGAAATGAAGTTCGTGCAAAAGGAAATTTTAGAAAAAACGCTTATGGGACTTAGAAAAGAGAAAATTCATTACACAGGTACAATATCTTTGAGTGTACCTAATGAGCAACTCTAACTAATACGTTCTGGCTTCAGGTGTCTTATATTCCGGTCTAATGCTCACTGCAGAAGGACCGAAGGTGTTGGAATTCAACTGTAGGTTTGGTGATCCAGAAACGGAAGTGATTCTGCCTTTATTGGAATCGGATCTCTATGAAATTATGCTCTCTTGTTGTAATACCACTCTGGAATCTCAAGAATTGCATTGGAAAGAAAAGCTGAGCGCTGTAGGCGTAGTGATGGCTTCCAAAGGATATCCAATTTCATCTAGCAAGGGCCAAGTCATAAAAGGTATATATTTAAAACCTACATAACTCTCTTGAAGACAATTACCTGATTGACATGTACATGATGCTTCTATTCCTATGAAACCAGTTTTTGATCATTTTCTTTACAAAATCTCTATGTGTCTTAGGAGTAAATGTAGTCAATTCCAAAGCCAATCATGTGGTATTCCATTGCGGAACATCCATAAAAGATGATAGTTTGGTGACCAATGGCGGAAGGGTTCTAGTAGCAGTCTCATTAGCTCCAGAACTTGCAATTGCAGCCGCTAACGCAACGAAAGCTTGTGAATCAATTAAATTTGATGGAGCTCAATACCGAAAGGATATCGCGCATAAAGGAGTGGCAAGGCAAGTAAAGTAATGAAATTAATTAATTCTTAAGCGGATATTTCCTACAATGATCACGGTGGTCCAATTTCTGAATCCAAGCTTAAAAAATCTAATTTATTAACTGTGGTTAAACGGTTAAAAGTAGTCATTTTTGTTCCATAATGATAATTTTAATGAAAAAAGAACTGATTTGAAATACCTATTCGTTTCCTCGCGAAATCTACTCGAATAACCTGAGCCACTCTATATATTTAATTTAAATAATTTTATCATGCTTTGCATTCCACAAAAAACACTCTCGATATACATTTTCCATCCACAGCTATTGGATTAATCAGTTAAATACCATTCCCTTTTTCAGTTCAATTCTAAAATCGGGTAAATTAACTTACAAACAGAGCGGTGTGGACATAACAGCTGGCAACAAACTGGTTGACCACATAAAACCAGCAGCTAAATCAACCAATAGATCGGGAGTTTTGGGATCATTGGGTGGCTTTGGTGGGCTCTTCGATACCAAAGCTGCTGGGTATAAAGATCCCTTATTGGTATCTGGAACTGATGGTGTTGGAACAAAATTAAAGGTAGGTGATATCAGCCAGAAGTTGAAAGTCGTTTCAGTCAAGCTATGGTTTCAGATCGCTCAAGAGATGAATTTACATGAAACAATAGGCATTGATCTTGTGGCTATGTGCGTTAATGATGTGCTAGCACATGGTGCTGAACCTTTATTATTTTTGGATTATTTTGCCTGTGGGGCTTTGGATGTCGATGTGGCCAGGCAAGTAGTTAAGGGCATTGCGGAAGGATGCAAACAAGCTGGATGCTCGTTGATTGGTAAGTAAACTGAAAAATGTAATTTAATAGATACCGAAGTTTGGGATTATAGTTATACTTCTGAAGATCAGGCCAGATATTGATAATATTATATCTGCGTAAAGCTTTCAATCCAATTTCTAAAATATAAACTCTTGTTCTTCCATTTTAGAAACCATTTAACTGCATTCCTTGACTATTTTCAGTAAGCCATCACAAAAATTTCAGATCTTCATGAGGTGTTTTCCTCAACATATTGCAGTTAATATTAGCATATATCTTTTCGTTCTCTCTTAATTACTGAAACGTAAAATTTAGGCTACTGATAATATTCACACCGATTTGTTTTGTTATTATTCATATTTCCGTTTTAGCGTTAATGCTTTATATGTATATTTGTTTGTGCATTTTGATTTTCCAACACGATCGTGCTACCTGATATCCGGAAATTTCCCGAAAAGTTACTAGAAGCAAACTGTTTTAACTTACGGCACATAAATTCGGTTCACTTCATCTGGAAGTTCATTATAATAGGACTTATTAAATACGGTAAAAATGTGTTAGTTTCAATTGGGGTTCCCTGCAAGAGGACGTTGCTATAACTCAGTTTAATAAAATATGAATAAAAAGTAGTCAAAAAGAAGCTTGTTGTAATACGTACCCGATTTTCAGGAGGAGAAACTGCTGAAATGCCTGACATGTATCCAACAGGAGACTATGACCTGGCAGGTAAGACATCGCACCAATGTAATCACTTCCACGGGATTTAAAATATCCTACCTAGTTTATGGAAACTGGAATTTTTCTTGGAAAATTTTCACTCCCGATATAAACGAACGATTTGTTATAAATATAAATTTAGGTTTTGCTGTTGGAGCTGTGGAGCGATCTCAACTAATGCCTCATATACAGGACATAACAGCTGGAGATGTGATTATTGGCTTACCATCATCAGGAGTGCACAGCAATGGCTTCAGTCTAGTCAGGAAAGTAATGAAATTGGCCGCGGTAAATTATCGCGACAAAGCACCATTCGGCAGCAACGGGAAAACATTCGGTAAGTAAAAAAAATAAAAGAATAAATGAATTATTTGTAACAAAGTCCGCCAATTGATTAACTAGGTGAAGAATTGCTAACTCCGACAAAAATATATGTGAAATCGGTGATTGCGGCGGTGAAAACAGGAAATGTTAAAGCATTTGCACATATAACTGGCGGTGGTTTACAAGAGAACATTCCTAGAGTACTTCCGGATCACTTGGCAGTAGAACTTGATGCTTCAACATGGGAGGTCCCATCAGTGTTTTCATGGGTAGCTACAGCAGGCGGCATAAGCGAAACGGAAATGTTAAGGTAAGAAAAAGAAGATAGAAAGTTTAAAATAAATTTCTTAACTATGGTACAAAACAACAAACTTCACATATAAAATTCCCAAATGCAATTTAATTTCAGAACATTTAACTGTGGTATCGGCGGAGTAGTGATAGTAAAACCGGAACATAGTCCAGAAATATTATCTATAGTGAAGCCGGACGGAGGAAGACAAATAGGGCGGATAACGAAGAAAGACCAAGGTGTGTGTGCGCCTTTTAAATTTTAACTAATACAACTTATTTTAGGCTTTTTACATTAGGCTCCACATACTTTCAAAGAAACTAGTTCAAAGTTATATCGCGTTTATTTTTAGATCAAGTCGTCGTCAAGAATTTCACCAATGTACTGGAGCAAACAATGCGACCTTATGTGCCTGAGCTGATTTCCAAATTGAGTGAGTCCAAGAAAAAAGTTGGAGTACTAATATCAGGAAGCGGCACCAACCTACAAGCCTTGATAAATGCTACACAAGATTCTACTCAGCATTTGGGAGCAGAAATTGTTTTGGTGATATCGAACATTCCAGACGTTGAAGGACTAAAGAGGGCTGAAAGAGCAGGAATTGCTTCAAAGGTAAGAAATTGAGAAAAAGTCAGAATCTGATCTGATTAACAATCGCTCCCGTAATGAATTGTGTCTAAGATAAAGAAAAACATTTTGCAGGTTTTAAGTCACAAAGACTATAGAAATCGAGTAGATTTCGACATGGCGTTGAACAAAGAACTAACGATTGCAGGAGTCGAAATTGTATGTTTAGCAGGATTCATGCGGATTCTTAGCGTCGATTTTTGTGAGAAATGGAGAGGACGACTTATTAACGTTCATCCTGCACTGCTTCCGCTTTTTAAGGGCACGCACGCTCAACGACAAGCTTTGGAAGCGGGAGTGAGAGTCAGTGGATGCACAGTGCATTTTGTTGAGGTACGTAAAGCAGTTTCTTGATCTTTATCTAATTGTTTCGGTGTTTCCGAGGATTAAGAAAATTGCGTCCAAATATCTAGCTTTAACCAAGCATAATAATCGACTTTTCATTTTAAACCAAACATCGAAAAGATTATTATTAGATAAATTAATGTACTGTGCTTTCGACTATGTTTGTTCACGGCAAAAGAAACCCTTCGATTAATTTCAAATGATCACCTACAAAATAATTTCAAAAAAATTCGATTCAATAAATTGTTTTACGCATATTTCGATGAATGGTTTTTAAAATATGAAGATATTTTCAGCCGGACGTAGATGCAGGAGCCATTATAGTACAGGAAACTGTACCGATTGAAGTTTATGATACGGAGGAGTCTTTGATTGAAAGAATAAAAACTGCTGAACACAAAGCATTCCCTAAAGCTTTGAAATTATTGGCAACTGGAAAAGTTCGGTTAGGCAGCGATAAAAAAATATTTTGGTGCTGAAAACACGACACTAATCGAATCATGTTTAGTTTTTTTTCCACTAGAAATTTAAATTCAATGTTATAAATTGTAAATGTTATTTCCAGTCTGAGGCAAGTTGCAAGTGAATATTTAAAATTACGTGATTTGTACGTGTACGCAAAAATGTTAAAAAAAACATATAACTGTTATATGTTTTTGGTGCGCGGTTAAAAATATGACAATTTCCAATTGTAATCTAAGTCATTTAATGTTTGTTAAACTCTCACTCGATAAGACTGATTTTATACTAACTATTTTTGGACCAATTAGATAGAAGATTGTAGATATTCTGTAGTAATTCGGCCGTTTCAATATTTTTATTGTTTTATATGCAATTAACTTTCTGATGTGATATGTAGTTCTATTCGTAACGATACTTACGCTCACGCCTCGTGACAAAATCTCTTAAATTATTGCCTCCCTCTAAACATTGTTACTTAACAAGTTATATGTTGAAATATACAGTGTGATTTGCTTCAAAATGTGATTTTTTTTCAATTAGCCAATACTAAAATGAAGTAAGTTGAGAAGAGGTAAAAGCATTTTCCCAAAAAAAATAACATGGAGAATTAAAAAGTTCATTAATATTCGTTCCTTTTAAAGAGATTTCAATATTTATAGTGCGGATATGTGTAATTCCTGAAGTTTAAACGCTCCGTATAGTTGACAATTATACCCACTGTATCTATGCTGTGTTTGTTTATTGAATATTGAAAATATTTTTTACACATCGTTGTGAGCATGAGCATAAAGATTACGCGATTGGAAAAGGTAAACAAATATTCAAAGTAAACAACCATTAAAGATATCTCGAAATAATTGTATGTATGAGAAAAACATCTAATTTGCATAATCGGGCTGAAAACTCTACAACAATCTACATTTCATTATTATCAATTCAAGGCAAAAATAACAAAAACTTGTTTTTTGCATATTAATTAAACTTGTGGACATTCTCACGCATGAGATGTTTAGCTTTGATTCATCCAACAAACATGTCTGTTTTAAGTTCGCACGACAAAGCCGTCCTGGCATGCGTTTTTAATCCGAATTTACCAATAGAGGATGCGGAAATTGATGTGGAGCTTCAAGGTAATCGAACTGTTTTTTTTTTAATATATCGAATACGTCTGTTGAACAAATATTTGCTTCTAATTTTAGATCAAGAAGAAGAAACCGCAAATACTATCTCAAGCAAAAAGATGGAAATTCAAGCGGTGACAATGGTCGAAAAAGGGAATTTTACGGAGGGTTTAAATATGCTTAATCGAGCCGTTGAGACAGCTCCAAACAGACCTTCCTTGTACAATAACCGAGCTTACGTATATCAATACCTAAGACGATTTGAAGGTATAATTATATAAAACTTAACTCACGTTTAATTTTTCTTTTTCTTGATATAACAAAGAAAAAGATATATTCACTGCGTATTGTGTTTATATTATAAATTTTAGATGCGTTTAATGACCTGACTATTGCCATTGAACTATGCACTAATCAACATCAGAAAACACTATGCCAAGCATATTGTCAAAGGGGCATATTGCATAAACGAGCTGGACGAAAAGAACTCGCAAAGGCAGATTTTGATAAAGCTTCAGCATTAGGCAGCAAATTTGCTAAAAGTCAGGTGTGTAAAACTAAATTTGACAATGTTTCTTCAGAGCAAATTGAGTTATTTGAGACAAGTTTTCTTTCTACGTTCGTTCAGCAATAACACGTTAAAGTCGAAACGAAACACAATGCATGATGCAAAATAATTGTTTTTTATTCTGCTGCATCTGAAACTAATATAGCACAATCAAAACATTTCACATTCTTGCAAAGCCCCAAAATATAAAAATAAAAGAAAAAGCAATATTTTAAAAATCTGCTCACGTTTAAATTGTTTTTTAGTTGGTGGAGTTAAATCCCTACGCAGCTCTCTGCAATCAAATGCTAAGGCACGTAATAGATATATTGAAGGAAAATCGAAGCTGAATTATTTACAATCAATTTATTTAAACATATTACCTACTAATAATGTATCCCTAAGAAAATAAAAAGTATTCCCTAACAAAACATAAATAAATGCATTTTTTTTCTATCGAAGCACATACCAACTAATTACAGATCATTTGAGTAAAATAAGTGTAACAGATTACACGTATATACAAAAAATCGTGTACACATAAAGACGTCATGTACTATACCACTCTCGGGGATGCGATTTATCTATTTAAAAAATATATGTATAACACTGTTGGATGTAAAAGAATATATAATCTCAACGACCAAATATATTAATTCCATAAGAACATTAACATTCATACTATTTTCAAATTCCTAATTTATCGAGAACCCACATCTAGATTTTATTTATAATAACATTGACAGCTTATAATTGTTGATTAAATTTTGGACTTTAACTTAGTTATTCTTACGCTGGGTGTGTGATAGCGATACATATTATGTTCTAAATGGTAAGACGGTACGAAAAGTCTAATATGGAACAAAAAGTTTTCAACCTGGATTCTTTTAAATATACAATTTTATTTAAAAATGACTTTTGCAATATAATCCGCAACCTTGCCAACAAATGTTACATAAAAACGCCTCGCCACATGAAATTATACCTACAAAGTTACTGGGATTAATTCTGTTGGTCTTCCAATTCATTGTGGTCGACCATTTCAAAGTCTCGGCCTGTACTCGACTTGGATTCGCTCTCACTCTCGGAACCGTCCCCATCTTCATTTTCCATATCGACTGCTTTAACATTTCTGAAATTGTGTTTTCCTGATGGTTGATTGAAAATTATCACTATCAAACTCGTTTTTTTTCTGATTGACTTTTCAATTTAATCGCATTAACTTACCTTTCATTTTTGTATACTAGTATGGTGCTAAATAGAATACTCTCCTATTTAACAACGATAAATGTCTATTGATTATTCAGAAATTTAAACACTTGCATAAGAATACAGTGTATATTTCCATACTGATAGACTGATAACGGTAAAAAATTAATTGAAAACTAAAGAGGAAAAGTTCAATATTTTTAACTAGTCACAAAAAATTCGGAGTTTTTACCATTTCTCGTATTAATAGACACCGGTTAGAAAATTACTTTATTCAAGTAAATCCTATGCAATCGTACAGTGAGTGAAAAACTATCAAATTAAATTTTCAAACAAATTTCAGTAATCGCTTACCTTTCATCATCGGAACTTTCTCTCTTAGTATCGATGTTTTCTCCGAGATTTTCGACAACGTCTTCATTTCCATCTTTTTCATCCTCAGCATCGCTATCCTTGTCTTTCTTTTTCTTGTTCTTCTTTTTCTTGTCGGCTGAAGAAGCACCAGATCCCCGATATTCATATTTGTAGAGAGGCCAGAATGACGCCAAAAAACCTACATCCTGTAAAATTTGGAAAAATGTTGATCTATTTATTGTTTATTTCGCATGAAGATTCGTTAGTTTATGAAAGCTCTGAATTGCTAAAAATATACTTTGTTGCTCATACCTCGGTCAAATTGGGTAAAATCCATAGATGATGCTCTCCAAAAGTCAGTAACCAAATAATGCAGAACAGAATCAATCTAATCATTGCCATAACAATTATGGACACGAGGAAACAGGCCGCTGCCACACTAATATAATAGACGCCCAATCTACGATGTTTTCAATTTTACAATACACTGCTTTCTTGGCCACTTAACAAATAACTATTTACCTAACAATTGGGGGCCATAATGGGAACATGCAAATACCAATAGCACCGACAACAAGCAAGGCACCAAATATCCAATAGTGAAATGGAATCGGATCATAAATCCAAACATATGCATCTAAACTGTCTACAAAACGCTGGTCGTTATGCATTTCCAGTCGAATTTTCTTCTTTTTCTTATCCTTTTGCTGTTGCTACAATAAATAATGCAATGCTTAGAATTACTCGTTTTTTAATTAGTTGAATTAATTAGTTCACTGTTCGATTTTTAAATTTGTATCAGAATAGCTGTGATTATATA
>NW_026018165.1:4218210-4222029 GCF_020466585.1 Dendroctonus ponderosae
TATACTTAGTAAGAACGGTTACCTTATCCGCAGGATCTTTTCCTTCAACAACACTGCTTTCAGCATCAGTTCCCTTATTTTGCTCTTTCTCCTTTTCCTGCGGTTTTTCGTCTTCCCCAGAGTCTGGTTCCTTTTTCTTTTCCTTCTTCCTTTCTCTTAGTTCTAGCAAATCAATGTTTTGATTATTCTACACTGATTTTCACAAGCATGGAAAAGATTAAAACATACCCTTTTCTGAAACAGGAACTTTTCTGGCACGATGATAAAATTTATGCTCCAGCATCACATGTAGATAATCAACAATTTCGTCTCGGGTAACAAAAAGGGGACTGTCACCCGCAGTAAATTTTGATTCCAATAGCGCATCAACCGCACGCTTTCCTGAAATTAATGAAAATATACAGATATGTGAAACGTTAATGTTCATATAATAAATATTAAAACGCTGGCTACGTTCTTTTTAGCAAAATCTTTATTTTTGTAAACACTATGTTCTTTTAAGTTATATGCAACTTTTTTATGATTAATTTGAAGATATACTAAGAATAATAATTTTTTTTACTAAGCAGTTTTGAATGATCTAAAACCTAAAATGCAACCAACAACATTTTTTCAGTTTTCTGCTTCAAGAAACCTAATTAGAAATAGGAATTGAATTGAGAAAACGGAATTTAATTAGAAATAATCTAAACGGAAATTGGTTAAGCGGATCTGTCAGACCAATACTTTGATAATAATATGAATCATTTTTACAATATTCAAATTAAAAAACTGAAAGATTACCATGTATTTCATAAACAAATTTTTTTGTTTCAGTTTATTTAAAAAATTGACAAAATTAATAATTATTTAGAATGAAAAAATGTTGAAACAAGTAGTTTAGACTAGATAGTAAAATTCAGGGTAGAAGGATGTAATTGCATATTCGGATGTCTTTTTCAATTCTGACCAACTAGGTATATCGATTTTCCATATTGTCCAATAAAGCTACATTACTCTTGAGCCAAATTAATATTTTTTGAGAAACCATTTTCAACAACAAAAAAATAATTTCTAAACTTTTCACGAGACATGACTATATTCCTGAAAATTAATAGTTACTTAAGTTTTCTTTATGAATATGTAGAGGGTAGAGTATAGTTTTCACGTAAGTATATATCAGGATTTATTCTCGTTTTGTGGTTTGTCAAATGGGCTTTTAAGTTTCGACGATCTCATAGAAAAATAAGCTCGAAATGAGAGACATAAAAAATCAAATATCTGATTATTCTCAAAAAGGAAATGTTAATTTTGTTCTTGTTTCTCGTCTTAGGAATCTACAAGTTCTATACTTGTGGTCATAGTTAAAAAGGTTTAAAAATGTTAATAAAAAAATGGAAGATGTTTTAGAATTAACGATTGTTAATTCTAAAAAACGTTAACACGAAAACAACCAGCAGTGGCACTGGAAAACAGTGCATCAATTCAAAGTGTGAACATCAATCTTATGAAGAATATAAAGGTTTGCAATTAACGTAACATTAACTAACAAATCAATGTAACTAACGAAATACTAGTATAGTTATACCCGCATAGTACTATCTACAGATAAAGTAATATATTTGTGAAATTCGATAAACTGTCTCGTTGCAGAAAGCGATTATATACTATGTCTAATAAAATCAATACATGTTAATGTAATCGGAGAAACAATTTAAAATAGCTTTATACACAATACATAGATCGACGGGGATTTATTTACATCTACGTGTTTCTTAACAACTGGCCAGTCAAATAACGTTTGAAAACTATAATAATTATATGTGCGCTGGTTAAAAATTAGTGTGAAAAACTGTCGTCGGAGGTTATTTAAGGAGTACAGAAAAAAATGTTAAAAATTAATTTTTATTTTTTTATTAATGATAGAAAATCGTCAACAACTAAATTACGGATAAATTATGGAGTCATAATTTGAAACCACAAAACTATTAAATGCACATTTTCCTTCGATTATTGGGTTTATTTAACTATAATAAAGTACTTAAGTACTGAATAGTAAGTATGAACGGTTGGATATTTATCAGAAAATAATCGTCTCAGTCATCAGCTAAATCGTCTTATCTTGGCGCAGAATGTGTGGTAGAAGAGTACAAAGCCTTTTAAGAACACTTACAAATTAAAAAAGCCGAAATTCACAAAATGTCGACGGTCGACTGTCGCTATAATTTATTTCACTGAAAAAAATTATAGCGACAGTCTATTATTGGCATCTGCTAGAGCAAAGCGATTGTAAATATTGTTTTTACTTTTAACAGAACAGATAAACGCAACATATGTATAAGGAAAAGTAATTATAATTTCCTGTTGATATAAAATTTCCATATAAAGCTAATTTGAGTATTTAACAGATGCAAAAATCTATATAGTTTTAGTCTGTGAAACAATCAGCTTTTTCGATTGATGATGAAATGATGTGCAAGGTACAGACATTTTTTAAACAGCACAGATATCTCAACAAATAGTTCGAATAACGCGGTAGACAATAATAAACATCCTTTTCGCACACTTTCGGGTCTCATAGCGAGCATACCAAATGTACTACTGCACATATTTTGTAGAAAAAACCATTGGCAATTTTATTCAACTGAATTTCCCTACCTGTAAAGTACTCCACATTATGATTCATGAATTTAGTCCTTTTAATAGGGACATTTTTTCTCAGCCATTTCCCAACATTGTACTCCTCTTTGCTGGGTTTATTTGGGACTTCCTCTCCAGGAGGTGTGTATTCCTGTATTTGAAAAAAGTTCCTATTAATATGCTTCTAATTTAGGAGATGATTCAGTTCTGCCTGCCTGGCCGTTAATTACATTTAGTAACACTAAAATAATGCAGTTAGATTGAAGACAGGGGATGACTTGAAGAAGTGGGTCTGTTGATTTTAATAAGGAGTGACACGCATTGCCAAGTAAAATAATTGTTAAACCTGTATTTTTTATCATACGTGCAATTATTAGTATGCTCAAACAATACAAAAGCCAATGTAAATCATAAAAGTTTGCAAACAGAAACTACGTAAAAAAGAAATTGTTTGAAACGTCATAACTATTATTTAAATTCAATAACATATTTAGCAAAAAAAGTGAAGAATTTCTCCCATTTTAAAGACCATTCAGTAGCTGGCCGAGAACATTATAATGTAAAGTTGATAGGAATAAACAAAACATGAAAATAATACTAAGAATAATTAAAAACTTACATCTTTTCGCTTCTTGCCTCTCTTCTTATCCGCCATTGCGACAATACTGAGAGTGGAACGTCAATCAAGCAGGGTCCCGCTTGTTAAACGAATTGTACTAAAATGTAGCCTATTTGTTCGAATATATACAGGGAGTAACAAGTTAATTGGGTTCTAATGTGGAAATAATCTTGAATATGCAAAAGGCAACTTCAAAAGCCAAAGAATTTCATAGATTTGTAGACAATTATTTACATTATTATTGCATTATTTTCTACTAATTATTTTTACATTTTTTATTTTACATTATTAACATTTTTGCCTAAGTTTATTAAAACTGGATGCTAGGGAGGTGGCCAAAATTCAAACCATAATACTGTCCTATTTTCTTTAATAAATTATATCCAACCAGAGACAAGTAGTCTCTGTTCCAACCATTTTCTATAAAGGGTTATTCACGCTATACGGCACAGATGTTTGCGGCTAGCCCGTTTGTTTTTTGCAAACTATTATTTGATGAATCCACAGATGCCTATCGGGTGCACATTTTAAAAATATTTTTGTAATGTACAGAGTGTCCCAAGAGCCCTAAAAGTATCAAA
>NW_026018165.1:4223028-4238394 GCF_020466585.1 Dendroctonus ponderosae
TACAGAGTTCCGTGCAGCTGTGGAAGAGCATACATCGGCACCACAAAACGAAGCATAAACACTAGGATCACGGAGCACAAACGAAGTTGCAGATTCGGACAAACGGAAAAATCAGCAGTAGCGGAGCACGCAATACTAGACGGCCACCAAATACGCTTCGACGAAGTTGACATTCTGCACCAATCTGAAAGATACTACCCGAGACTCACCAGGGAGGCCATCGAAATATTTAAACACCAAAACAATTTCAACAGAAAAGAAGAAATTACGGCACTCAATCCAGATTGGAAGCGCGTTTTGCGCCAAACAGCATGTGCGCCGAAGCGTTGGAACCCCCACCCATCCCCCACGCATGAGCAGACACGGCTGGGCGGCATAAATACGACTGGGAATCCAGCAGTTGAATCATTGTTAGTCGGAAAGCACGGGAGATCACTTCGCCCACTGCCTCATCGCCTTTGAAAATGTCCACCGCAGTTGTGGACGAAACGTCAGGAAGAAATTCCGATAGACCACGGCTTCAAAGCCCGGAAAACATTTCTAAATGTATTCTGGAAATACTTGATTGACTAATGTTAGTAGTTTTGAATATTAGATTTTGACTAACATTGGGATTTTCGATAACTGAACCAATTACCGCGAAAACATTCTTTGTAATGGGTTTTTTATAATTGACACTGCCAGTTTCCTCAAATTGGTCATAAGCGCTTAAAAACTGTTGGCTTAGAATGATTTCTTTCAGGAAACTTTTGAGTATAAACTCGAGAAGCCAATAAACAATTTTTATGACATTCTCCAAGGGTGAAATTCATGTCAATACGTTCTTCTCTTGTATAATTCTTCATTTTAACTTAGCAACACAATAATAATATTAAAATAACGACCAACACGTCTACAATTACAAAAAAAGACAATACCACTCTAGCCATCAAAAAGAGTCTTTGCAGTCTAAACTGACAAATAAAATAAATGATTTGACGTGTGTAAATGACATAGCCAACTTAGATACATTGGAACCTTAAATTAAATATCACCAAATGGTGCACAGAACAACTATTTGACGTATTTTGTAAAAAGGCAAAAACTTAGCTATTAACACAACAAAAAAACGCAACTTTGATAGTTTTAGAGCCTTTGGGACACCCTGTACATTACAAAAATATTTTTTAAATGTGCGCTCGGTAGGCGTCGGACAATTCGTAAAATAATACTTTTTAAAAATCAAACGGTTTAGCCGCAAACTTCCGTGCCGTATAGCGTGAATAACCCTGTATAATTTTCTTTGAGTTGTGTTAATTATTTTATTAAATTGTTTTTACATTCTCAATTTTTACTTCTTATTAAAATGTTATATTAAAGAGTGCCATAATTTTGTTACCCTTTTTGTAAACACATTCTCTAATGATGTAAATTTGAACCGATTTAGCTTAGAGGGTAAAACTTTTGGTGCCTAAAATGCAGGGAGGTTAAGAGAAGAGTGGATATGTTAAAATATTATTTTAATAGACTCGTTACGTGCCATAGTTGTGGCACACTTTCTTATGTACAAAAAAATGTTTTTAGTCGTACCGTATTTCTGAATAAAAAATTGGCACCCTACAATTTTCAGGAACATAGAAAAGATCTCGATTACTGTTCAATTTACTTATGAGAGAAATTATCTTAGTTTTTTTTCGAGGAAACCCTAGTCTTCAATAGCAAAAATGTAAACAAAATTCTTGCATTTTTGGTACCTCAGGTAAATGAACAACTTTAAAATGGGAAGCAAAACAGACTTGCCATCATGTGAAGCTTTTTTCTTCAATATTTGATTCTCTAATCATCCAGCGCTTATGTAAAGCAACCATGGTCCTTTGCGTTGGTTAGAGGCCAAATTCTCATATTTCACATGAAAGTAAATACGGCAGCTTTCTAGATACCAACAGTTTATCTTTATTTCCTATTAGATATTTGTAATTACAACTTAAGGATCTTTAATCCAATCCAAAGTCCTCTTTCTGGTCGAATATTTATACCAAATTTCTTGCTAAGTTTTAATGGAATTTGGGTTCTCTTAGTCGTTACAATCTCCAATCTGCTTAGCAGATGGAAAATAATGATTTTGACTTCCATCAACGCAAATCTGGTTCCAAGGCACGATCTTGGGCCTTGACCAAATCCCAAAACGGTATACGGTGTTAATTTGCTTCTATTTGCGGCGCTGAACCTTTCCGGCTCAAACTTTTCTGGATTTGGAAAGTATTTGGGATCATGATGTATTGCATAGCATGGAATCTGGATTCCGGTGCCTTTGGAAATAACTAGGGTTTTCTCTTCTGGAAGTGTCGGTTCGATTGTATAGGTTTTAGTGCATTCGCGGCCAAGAATTACAAATGGGGGCCATTTACGCAAAGCCTCTAAAATATCATAGTACATGATACAGAGCCAATTGACTAGGCATGTTTTGATACATACCAGATATAACCATATCCAAGTATTTCATGTTAAATAAGGCCTCGTACGTTATTGTTCCATTGGTTTTCTCAAGAGTATCGAAAATTTCCGCTCTTAGCTTATCTTGGACGTTTTGATTAACTGCTAGTTCGTAGGTTGCAAACGTTAACAGAGATGAAACTGAATCAAAACCAGCAAAGAAAAATAGGAGAGCTTGAGCGGTCATATCGTCCTTGGTAATCTCGTGTGGTACTTGCGATTGATCTGAAATGTGTATTTTAGTTAAGATACATTTTTATTTATATTGAAGGTCTATTGAAGTAAAATGAAAATAACTTCATATGGCGGGTACTGTATTCTACCTATTGCCTTAGAACTTCAATTATTTTACTGCTTAAATAGTTAAAATTTAATAGATTGTCGTAATATAACAACAGGGTCCTCTTCAAGCGCTCTAAAAAAATGGATGATTTAAAATATTTGATTACTATAAAACATATTATAATTTTATATTTATTATTAATATATATAGTCCCTCTTGAGCTTTGTAATTCAAGACTAAAAAGGTTTTTTAAAAATCCAACTTTTCTTCAATATTTCCAGAACCGCGTAAGATGAAATTGCAAAAAAATTAACTTAACTGAAAGTTGCACCAATATTTTTTTTCCAATAAGCGTCAATAATATTTTAATCAAGACATTCAAAATAATCTGCATCTGCAAAATATCTTTACGAAGTTCACAAACGCATCAAATGTAGATCAAAATAAGTTTTTAAAATACATATTAAGTAGATATAATTTCTGTATAAGAGCAGATTTACTATACTTATGCATGAATATCTTGAAAGTATTGCTTGCATCTGAGCTATTTTTCCACGTTAATTATTTAAAAAAATACGCGCCTATATATTTTGAAAATTTAAATAATTACATTTCTTGTACATTTATTAACAACATTAAAACTTATTTACTTAAATTTTATTAAATAATAGAAATAATAGAAGTGAAAATCAGGTATGCAGAAACATGTTCATGAATGTACGTCAGACAGTGGACAACACACAGAACATTTAATATTATTTCAAAGCATTTTATCGGCATACAGACCTACAATCGTGATCATATATGGAAGATTCTCTCAAAAGTAGTGTAATTTTCATGTGTTCATTTTTATAAACAGTCAAAATTAACTTGTTCAAACCTGTATCTTCATCGCCTGCAAAAAAGTCTTCTTTAGTTGCATCTCCATCCTCGCCTTTATGAATACCTTTGGCCGCTTCCATTAGAATTTGAATCATGTCTGGTCGATAAATTCCTTTAGATTCGCGGATTGCAACTGTAGTTTCTACGAAGTTGCTGAAAAACTCGGTAACTTCTTTGCGAAATATTTGCAGTTGGAAGTACTAAAAATTATCCCATTAGCTGCAGCAAAATTCACTCTTGCATAATTGGGTTGCAAATACTCACTTTCATTTCGAAGAAATTTCATTAAATGGCAATTTGAAAAGGAATATTTTCTTTATTGTTCATGGTGATGCGTTATGTATTGTACCAAGTAATATAAGAAATTTATTATTGGTTTTACCTTATTTATTAGATTATTCCACGCAATTAATCTTTTAGAGAGCGTAGAGGGACAAA
This sequence comes from Dendroctonus ponderosae, assembly GCF_020466585.1. Classification (NCBI taxonomy): domain Eukaryota; kingdom Metazoa; phylum Arthropoda; class Insecta; order Coleoptera; family Curculionidae; genus Dendroctonus; species Dendroctonus ponderosae. The sequence continues at coordinate 4,227,104 of NW_026018165.1, forward strand.
TATTGAGACAGAGAGAATGTTAATAAGGCTTTGAGTATACGTAAGTTAATCTGAACGGCAATTTTCTCCAGAATCCAATCAAACTTCTAACCGTTATTCTCTTCAATAAATATAAATAAATATTTCATGTAAGTATCTTTTTTTTAATTCTGAAGCAGTGTCGGGAAATTAACATTGCATTATATCGTGTTGTGTCGTGTCCCAGAAACATCGTCAAGGAGCAGCGTTATTTGACTGTTGGATACTTTTCTTAAAATAGTGTTGTTCTGATTGTTAAGTGTTTTTCAGTCAAGAAGTTTGCAAAAGCCTAGAGATCGTTTGCCTACAAAAAATATGTGAACGCTTTAAAAATCAGTTTGGGTAGGTAGTTCATAAAATCCAAATTCACTCCTCTAAAGCTTCTACTTGCTTAAACATGGCATCTTTAAGAATCGGTACATGAGTGCATGTACTGAATAGGCATGGGTAACACTGTGTTGAGTTGGGCTTTTGGGTTGTAGTCTAATGAGTTATAACTCACGGCGTCTGAACTGTCCCGCACTTTGAATCACGCTTAGCATTTAGCCGGTGCGTGACGTTGGAAAAAATTGGAAATTGCCACATTAATAGAGAAAGGTATTCTCTATCCGGCAAACAATCAGCTTAGTAATAGTGTAAATTTGGTTCCGACTGATGAGCGCTTGGTTACTTCAAAGAAATATTCAAACTTGAAATGTTTTGCATTTTTGCATGCCACTTTTTACCCATTTCTCTGCTACCACTAGATAGAGCATTAAATTTTAAAGAATTTTGACTAATTAAGGCATGAGATCTGGGGCTAGCAGATGAAGCAATTAGCCAGAAAAGATTGAAAAACATATAATACAAAAAAGGCAAAAATGATCATACATAACTAGAAGGTAATAAAATTAAGCTACAATGTAAATTTTGAATAATTATTGAAATCAGCGTTCTAAGAAGGGAAATATTGAATCATTGTAAGGGCCACAATCTTACCTGCTAACGGCAGGTTTAAAATTTTCTATTCGAAGTGCATTTTCATTGTGTGAAGTGTGAAAGTGTAGTTAACTTTTTGAAAATTAGTGGGTAGAAAATGGAGGATGGGGCGCCAGTTTGCGGAAAGCCGGTAATAATAATCTCTAATCTATCAATCTTTTAGCCTTTATGGATTATTTATATTTATCTCACTTTGCTTTGCTCATTTGAAATAAGCTCGTCTTTGGATAGATTTCCTTCTGTATCTTCTAAACACATTTTCTTCTTTCTTTCCAGGTGGCTCCAAGCAACTTTCGGTAAGTTTAGCATTACTTTGCCCCTGGTTGCCATGTATATGTAAAACTTTTAGTCCCATGTTGATCAACCGACTCGTAGGGTGAATCGATTGAGCTATTGGTTCTTTCGTAGTTTTTTAAACCTTTGGGAAAATGTTGGCCGCATTGAATCATCAAGCTCTTCCGAATCTTTAGGTACTAAAATTTGGCTTCCGATTAAACCATTCATTCCTTCTCAAGAAATTTTTAAAGTTCGGGAATATTTTGTGTGGCTTCGTATTTTACTTCAAACTCATCAGAAACTTGTCTCAAGAACCGTTTCAGATATGCAAATATGAGTTCCAGTTTTATGTTTTTTGTCGATGAAGGTCAAGAGTTTTAGTTTTGCCTGTTTTTTTTGTTTAATTGGGAAATCGCCTGAAACATGGCGCAGTTTTTTTCGACGTAGCTCATGAACGATTTGAGCCACAGAGATCGTTTCTATATCATTGGATAGAGAATTGGAAATTCTATTTATATAACAACGTGCGCGAGAAAATTCGGATAGTTTTGTCGCAAAAAGTCACAGAAAATTTGAATATCAAACATATTTAGGTGCAAGTTTACCCCAAAATTTAATTAAAAAATCGTCTTCTACAGAATGTCAATATTTCAAGTTTCTGCAGGCTTTACTTTGGAAGCTTGCATTTTTAATTAACTGGAGAATGAAGAACATTGCTTGCAGTTACGTAAAGCGTTCATTTTCAAATCAACATTAACAAAGCGCGCAAAATTCAGGATTTCATGCGTGTTGAATGATTTTTTAGAGCGCACTCTTCTTTACTGAAGACACACAAAACTCTGATCTTGTAGAGCATTTTTCGTTTCTGAGTCTTTTGCTATAACTTATCGCGTCTCACTGTTTCAATCAAGCTTAGCATTTAACCCAGGGGCGGATTAAACGCCCTTTACGACGCCAGGGGCTGGAATTTCAACACTTAACAAGAAAAGGACACCACATTTTTTAGGAGCAACATTTTAACAAATCGGTGACTGCATCGCAACTGCACTGGTGCTGCATTGCGCCAACTTCTGAAAATTCACTGTGTTACCCTAGTACTGAAGACATCATTGTTCGGGAATAGATTGATTTCACGACTGAAAAATAGTCGCTATTTCAACAAAGACTAATCTGTTTTTCAAATTCTGGTTAATATGCAGCCTAAATATTTATAATGCTAAAAACGACCTGTAGTGTTGGCATCGTATGCCTACTAAGTATATGAAACTTTGACACATTTTTGTTTGTTTATTTCTGTCCACTTTATATTTCAGATGTTCAGTCTGAATTCCATCACTCTTGATATCTAATAAACATGTCGTTAAAGGGAATGCATACGCCTCTTCGATATAGCTACTTCCAGCTTTTTAAATCTCGAACTTCGTCCAAAACTTGTGTCTCATCAGAACCTTGTCCATTATAATATTTATATTTCGGTTTCTGTACAGCTGTTATTATTGTCTCGTTGTTTATGTTGGTTCTCATCCTACATTTTATTATTGTTTGAGTCTGACTTCAGGTTATCAACAAGGGTTTCAACTGGAGCTTCCTTAACTGCATTTCATATTGACTCATTATAATTCTTTTCATTGGCAGCTTTTGGTCAACTAGTGGAGTTATTTCTTCTTTGCTTTTCTCGTTGTTTAGTATACAGATGCCAATTTTACCTTGTTTTCATATTTATATTTTTAACAACAAAATTTACTTAAAATGATCTGCTCTATGATATGCATTAGGTGATAAAATATTGTTATGGAATCCTTCCCCAATGAATATCTAGTCAATTTGGTAGCGAATAACAAAAAATGTCTACGCTGATGTTTTCGATAGTCATAAAGAATTGAACATTTTTGGTTAAAATGACCTCAATAGTACGTCCCTTAAATTTGTACAGTAACTCATCCAATACCCTGTGTATAAAATGTAATAACACTCCAAGTTTTAACTTACTTGGTAGATTCTGGGAAACAGCTGTAACAATAACATTTTGAAAAACAGCGAAAATCTAAGCTCCGTTAGTTCTTGGCCCATTTGGAAAAAGTAGTTATTTTTTTCAGCTAAGGAATCCACTTTAACCCCCAGCGAAGTAGTAGCTATAACATCAATCGTAAATCTGATAAGAAAAGTAATTGTTAGATACATTAGAAGCATTTAAGCCTGCTTCTTAAACCTGGAAAACGCATCTTTCATTTCAACTTCAATAACTTGACTGGGTTGATTTTCGTAATATTCAACAAAATTTTTTGCTGCGTCCGATACGAGACCGAACATGATCTTTATTTTCCTGCCTGTGAAAGACCCACTCAATGTAGATCGCATTTTTCGCCACTCATCACCTTAAACCAGGGAAACTCTCCATGAGAACATTTTCCAGTAAAGCGCTCAATGGGATTATCACCTTTGAGGTTTAGAATATTCTTGGAAAATAATGGATCAGATTTGGGATTAGTTTCAGCAACGTGGTCGACAAAATGATCAAAATCCTTTACAGTCACTCTCCTTATCAACTCTGGGTCGCGTATTACTAATTTAGGTCTGAAGAACTGATAGATACCATAATATCTGCAAAGCATAGACACTGTTCTACTTAACTTTCCATGCATTGTTTGTAAAATTTCACCAGTGCCAAATATTCATCAAGTTCATCAAATTAATTTGGCAACTAGAGTTAAAATTAAAAATTATGATAGAAACCTATTGGTTTTTACCTCACATTGGGCATCGAATTGTAATAGTAAGAAACAATTTCGCCTACATCCATAACTTGGAAAATCATTCTCCAACTATCTCCAAAAAGAGGCCATGGATTGGTTTGCTTAACTGAGCGGTCTTTCCAGTAATTATACGGCTGGAGTAATAAATAGTATAGAGCCAAAACGGCCGCACATATTATTAGCAGCATGATGTTGTGAAAAAACCTAAAATTTACTTTATATTTTTACTCACGTTGATGTGGTTAGTATATAAACTGTAAAATATTTTGCTTGACTGGAATGATAACCCAAATATAATTATGATAAGAGAGTATTGTATCTAATATGCAATGGAATATTATTCTATTTATTTTAATTGGAATGAATGTTACTACGCGTGAGGTGTTCCAGATGTCAAATATAAGTTACTACATTTATAAATGAGTTGTTTGAGAACAAATTTAAAAAAACCACAACAATTATAGTGAATTCTTCCATACAGTTACAGTGTTAAAGTATCTTTTTCTCGATATTTTCGACTGAGAAAAGATATCGAAATAAAATATTTCAGGAAATCTTTGTTTGTAAGTTGGAGTAATACTTTAAGAAATTCACACTTTTTTGATAAGTTTAATGTTGCCCGGCAAATTGTGGTGACTGTTCCAGATATAAAAAATAAATAAAACTAAAACTTAATACAGTTTATATCAACTTTATTGGTAGGTAYAGGCATAAAATATTCAACTTATGGGCTCCTAAATAGCAGCAATGGATGCTTATGAACTCCCAATAAGCATATGAATAACTCAAAAATCCATAGTAGGTTTATAAACAGGATAAATAGAATTACTTTCTTAATAGGAAAATCTTATCTCTCTGAAAACAACGGCCTTTTCTTTATTTATTCGAAGAATATCGCTATTGATAACTTAACTATTGATTATTGATAATTTTGCGCAAATGTTTCGGTTTAATGAAATGCTGAAAAGCTATAAGTGAAATATTATAAACAGCGACAGCCACCCACAATATATAAAGGTGCGTTTCGATACACTTGTTTAGAGTATAGTGATAAGCAGTTTTCAACTAACTTTAAACTCCAAAATATCCCGAGTATATTTAGCGAATTTTAAGGAGTTGGCGCTGTGCTGCTCAAATGGCTTGGTGCGCCAAGCCAACGCACCGGCGCAGTAACTCAGTTCCGTTATTTCCGTTGGGAAAATGTTGATGACTTTTTTTCAACCTTTTTTAAACTTATTTTAAAGGTCATTTATTAATAATATTTTTAAAATGTTTGCAAATTTCAGAAATTTCCGGTTTTAGCCCAGTTACTCTTTCTTCTAAATGCTCAATTTTCTAAAGTTTCACTTAAAAAAGCATGCATCTTAAGGTATTTTCTTCGAAAAATTATTAAATAAATTTCGAATTCTTTTTTTGAAAACTCTTTCCAGCTTCGAATTTGGAACAAAAATCAAACAATATTCTATCAAAAAACGAACAAAATAAGCGAAAGTTTATAACAGATCATTTGGAAATCTCGTCACCTCCATTCCTCTGAAGAATGTAAAATTTGTTAAAAAATGTGTTTTTTTAGTTTTGACTGGTTTCTTTTGCTTTATTTTATACTCAAAAACGCTCTATTTTGTGGAGTTTCACTTAAAAATACTGACGATCTGGAGGACTTTTACGCGAAAAATTACAAGATAAATTTATAGCTTTGTAAAAAAATTACAAACATTTTTTCAGCGTCGAATTCGGGACAAAAACGAAAATAAATTTCCACCGTTTTTTTCCCGAAAACCATTAAGGTTTTCCCAAAACTATACGTTTTTAATGGAAAACGTAAAAAAGCCTTATTTTCTGATGATTTTGACAATAATGGGGTGTTTTCAGTCAAAAATGATAAAATTACATTTGCTAGAAAAATCGCTCCATTCATCGATTTGAAGGGAACTTTCGAAAATAATTAGGAATATCTTCAAGAAACGACCAAAAAGTTTACAAAATATTATTGGGAAAGTTCGCCGCTCTCATCGCTCTGAAGATTTCTAAAGTTCCTTTAAATTATCAGGTCATTCCAGTTTTAACAAAGTTTCTATTAAGCAATTCTTTCTACAGAAAAATCGCTTAATTTCAAGTTAAAATACTGACACTCTTCAGGTATTTTCTGTGAAAAATTATAAGATAAATGTTATTGGAACACTCGCCTCCTTAACTGCTTTGTTAAAAAACWGCAAAAATGTTTGGAATACTTGTTGCAGCTTCGAGTTATGGACAAAACCCTAATAATTATTTCTAGGTTTTTTTTCCAAAAATATTTCCCCGAACTGAAAAAGCTACTGAAAAACGTTTGCCCTAATACTGACGAACTCTGTATATATAAGCTGAAGAATTTTAATTAATAATATGCAGGGTAATTCAGAGTTTAACGGACAAAAAGGACAAGTACATAGAACTCAAAAAAATAAGCAGAAAAGTTCATATTAACACATTCCTGCGAATGTTTCATTTCAGATATATCGTCGGCTTAAAGCTAGAAGTGACCAAGTCCAAAATTCCGTATTTGTGTTTGGTTGACCAAATAATTTAAAAAAATTATACATACATTTGTCTTCAAAAACTGACATAGTCCCCCAATGCCACACAAAAAAGAAACAAAAGGATTCTCATATAATTTTGGGCTCTGGTTTAAAAGTGCATCTACCAAAAATTTATATTTGAAACTTGGTCAGTTTTAGCTTTAAGCCCACGATATATGGTGTTGATATAAGAGTTTTTATATTATTTTTTCGTTCGTTCTTGTGGGTTTTCAGATATCTAACGATAAATGTAAAAAACTGTTTGTTATTCAACAGCTTTCGCACCTTTTGTATTTGTTGCATACATTTTCTATATATTTTCGTGGAATTTACCGCATAATTTATTTTATGATTAAAAATGAACGACCCTGCATCCACAGTAAGTTGGCCGATGAGACAATTAGCAACATTAGATAATAGGCATTTTTATAAAAAAAACAATGCTTTCACTGATAATAGGATGATAATATTAACTAATAATAAAAATAATCATATTTATCAGCATTGTGTATTCATAGCGCTTCTAAATAAAAGCTGAATAAACAAGCAGTAAAATCGATGAAATTGAACGTTCTAAGTGCAGTAGTTTCATGCAAAGTATCATTTTTTGCGTGTAATTTTCAACAACATCCTGTTTAGTCCAATCTAGTACCGTTACACCCAAAATCGTATTGTACTAAAGTTGTCCAAAGCAGTTAGCAACCGTCCCTGGCTGAAGTTCAATTCAAACATGGCGTTTGACAACTAAAATGTTAACAAATACCAGGCACAAAAGCTGTGTAAAAAATCATTAAAGTACGGTGATATGTAAATAAATACCCATAAAAATATTTGTAAATATAGGCAAGATAACATACTGTGATACATGTGATGGCTAATGATACCGGAGATGAAATTATAAAGAAAGAGCTCGAAATTTTGCAGTCTATGATCGACGTATCTGCTACCACTTTAGAGGGGCTCAGAACGCAATGTGCCCCAACTGCAGAGTTAACTCGCCAAGAAATCAGGACTTTAGAGGTACTTTTTGTCGCTAATGTGTAATTCTTTCGGTAAAGCGGCTAAGAGAAACTGGGACTGCCCTTGACATTGAAGGCACTTTCACTGAGATTCACTTTGGATCACTGTTTTAACTAGGACGCAATGAATGTTGGGAAAATCCTACTTAAAACTTCATCATACTGTTGACCTTGTTTCGATAACTAACAAAATTATACATGCTTGCAATTAACAATTAGATTAAGCGCTGTGCATGCTTATTATTACTAAGCACTATTCTCAAGCAATCGTGTTTACATTTACTTAGTCGTTTATATTATCTGTTTATTGACACAACAAATCGATTTAAGGGGAGTGGATGTTTTGCTATTATTTAAATGCTTTATACAATTACCACCAAGTATACTTGATTAAAGGTAATACAGACAGGGCAAAATGTTAAAAAAGCAAACTCCTTTTATCCAAGTAGGTATTAAATGAACCAGCTCGTTTGCAACTTGGGATTTAATCAGTTCTAAATTCCCTTAAATCAACCAAAGATACACAGTGAAAGCTCTACTTGCGGAAAACTCTCTTAACCGGACATTTTTCTTGGAACCGAATTTTTTCATATGGTTTTCAATGTAAAACACTTTCTTATAAGCGGACTTTCTATTAAACGGACGCGGACATGATATTATCATCATACGGAGTTGAAAAGCTCTTACAAGCGGACACAAACCTGTAAGACGCGGTCTGCGAATAAAACCATTATCATAATTAAGCGATTTTCAATCGGGGAATTCTTTCAAAAATTCTATAATTCCCCGTTTAAGATGTTTTGACTTACTTTATTCATCGAGGATAGTGCCATTAAGTTTCGAGCACATATAGAGAGTGTTTGTTGTGAACATGGCTCCGAATAAGAAAATGCTTTCCTTAAAATACAAAATGGAAATATTAAATGCTTTAAATTAAGAAACAGTGTCCGTTCGAGAACTAGCAAGGCGATTTAAGATCGGGAAAACTCAAGCGGCAGTAATGACCAAAAAAAAAGAAGATATTAGAACAAAATCGCAGTGTGGTGACAATGTAGGGCAAAAGAGGAGTTTCCTAAAAAGTGATGGTCTTGAGATAGATAAAAAGAGTTTACAGTGGCTGGCTACATGGATACTGGATGTTGCTTGGCTACAAGCCGGAGGACATTTTCAACGCAGATGAGACCGGACTTTTCTTCGTGCATTACCAGACAAAACTTTAACATTCAAATCTGAGAAATGGACCGGCGGTAAATTCTCTATAGACTCACCATTTTGTTTTGCGCATCGATGGCTGGTGAAAAGGAGGATTTATTAGTCATAGGAAAATCAGCTCGCCCTCGTGCTTTGAAAACTATTGCCATCCAAGATTTGCCAACAATTTGGAAATCAAACAAGAAAGAGTGGATGACTCAAGATATTATGTCAGAATGATTGTTTCATTTCGATAGAAAAATGGGGATTCAGAAAAAAAGAGTTCTCATTTCTAGATAAGGCAGGATGCCATCCTCGTGAGGTGAAACTGAAAAATATTAAAGTTATATTTTTGCCCCCAAACACCACGTCTATATGTCAGCACTGGACCAAGGCATCATTAAAAACTTCAAATTTGATTATAGAGATCTTATTCTAAAACATGTGTTAATTTAAATTAACTCTTCCAAGTCTGTGTCTGATGTGTCAAAGTCCATTAATGTATTCGAGGCTTTATATTTAATAAAGACGGCATGAAATAAAGTAAATTCTGCAACAGTCAAGAATTGCTTTATGAAAGCTGGATTCAAGAAGACAGAAGGAGAAATTCCACAAGAATCTAATCCAGATGAGCTGTCTTTGTGATTATTAGCTGGAAGCACAAGGATTTGTAAACATGGACCATATGGTGCAGACTGAAGAAGAAACGTTTCATCCTGATACCACCGCCCTTTCCAAAACTGAACTTTCCATGAGTAGTGATGATGACGAATCAGAAAAAACGTTGACAATTGTACCCGATGCTTCACTCATAAAATCGAATGATGATGCCTTAAATGCAATTTCCCTTTTAAAAATATTTTCAAGCGTTGATTTTATTGCGTTTCAACATCTTAAAAACCTTGAAACCCATTTTCAGCATTGGATTATTCAACAAAGATTTCAAAAAACGCCAAACTAGTATTTTAGAATATGTTAATAAACCTGCACAATAAGTTTCTATGTTGAAAAATGTTATAAAACATATATAGACAATGAGAAAGCTGAAAATAAATATTTCTTTTTAATTAAATACATATCTCTAATATGCGGACACCTCCCATAACCGGACATTTTTTGTGGAACCGTGACTTTCCGCTTATCGGAGCTCTCACTGTATACCTATTTCTACATTTTTTCTTTGCAAATTTTTATTTACTTGTGGTGTTATAGATCTAAGCTAGTAGGTACTTAAGTTAAATTACAGAATACATTATGTGATGGTGCTATGAAACCATTTAAAAGCTGAATTGGGGTGTTGCAAGTCAGACAATTACCAACATTAATTTATTATGTAACGATTTAAATAATGACAATCGATTGGAAAGAGCAAAAATAGGTTTGAAACTTTCACCTCCTTTTGGAAAATGTTGGCTTATAACAGTAGACAGTCGGTAATTTTTCATAGCATTTGAAACAGGTATATCGAGATACGTAGGCAAAATTTTTAATCGCATCTACTTCCGATGCGAAAAGGTATAATAAGGCCTAAGTAATGACCTAAATTTTTTTGTCTTGACTCAGTTCGTCGTAGATTCTATTCTTCAATTTCAATTTTCTGCTGGTAATTTTACTAATTATTTTACAATAATAATTGTGCAATATGTTTTTCTCCAATAAATATATTATCGATAACGATTAGAAAAAAATGGAAACATATCTGTTTCTACTTTTCAGATGCTTAAGTTATCAGCATATAAAATGTCTTTTTTCTCGGGAACTAAACAATTACAATAAAGCAGTTATTGAAATTTTTGCCAATTCAGACAACAAAAATAGGAAGAGAGATTGTTGAAGAAGTTCACTACTTAGATATCTCGATTGGGATGACCATTTCAAGTCTAAGAAAAATTAGTTTTCAAATTATTTTTAAAAACGTTTCGAATGTACAGGGTGTTATTCTAGTACGAAGCCAAATTTCAGAACGCTGACTTTAAAAAGAAAAGTTTAGTTGACTATAGGTTCGGAAATCGTTCATTTTCATTATATAGGGTGTTAAATAATTTATTTGTTCTATCGAAAATCGTTTTAATGTGTGCAAAAAATAATCACAAGGTTTTTTACCGACTAGTGTAATTTTATTTTCTGAATGTCATTATGTTCTCCCAGACACATGGAAAAAAGTGGTTTTTACTTTTTATCTCGAAAACAAAGCGACATACCAAAAAATATATATAGGCAAAAAGGTAAGGTAAGGTGCTTAATTCAAAGAAAAATAAAAACATTGAAAAGAAAACCACGGACTTTTTTCTATTTTGTCGTACGTACTTTTGTTAAAAATTAATTAAAAAGACATGGAAGACCCTTTGGGCTAAATAATTTTAGTCTATTTAGGGCAAATTAACCCCTTGCTGCGGTAAATAGATATACAGGGTTGCTCATTAGTGCGTCAAAGTGCGATATCTCAGTAAATATGAAGTTTACAAGAAAATTCGTCCAACGAAAGTTTTTTACGTTTA
>NW_026018165.1:4238444-4245385 GCF_020466585.1 Dendroctonus ponderosae
GTAGTGTACAGCATCGATTTCTGTGGAACCCAGTAGCTGTCAAAACTTTCACATTTTTACGAATAACTCGGAAATCGTAAATTTTTCAGGTAAAACGTTTGACACAAACTTAACTTAAATTTTGACGACAAATCTGAAAATGAATGAAAAAAGGGGCGCTTCCATTTAAAAAACCAAAGTTGGTAACTACCACACGTTTATGATACACCCCGTATATTGGAAAGTAATTTTAGAATGTGGACCTTTTAAACATGAAAAACTTTCGTAGGACGTATTTTCTTGTAAAGTTCATATTTACTGAGATATCGCACTTTGACGCACTAATGAGCAACAAAATATGAACTTATTTACAAAAAAAAAACATTTTGTCGTTAATTTCAACATCCTGTATGAAATGAAATCCTGAAAAGGAAGCATTTTCAGTTTCTTCTTAAGGTCACTCAGAATACTGGTACTTGAATAACACTCTGTATATAATATTCGAAATATTCCTAGAATGATCAAAATGAATGAAATAAATGAAAATGCATTTCCATTTCTATTTGAAAATAACTGCTTTTAAACATTTAACCATTTATTACTTAAACAATGTAGCAAACAAAAACATGTACTTATTTATTTTTGGTACTATAGATAGCTAAAGTTAAACCGCAATTTTAGAATTCGTGCGTTGTTTAAATTCTATATAGATTTATGAATAATTAAATATATTTAAGTAGTTCCTTGCAGATTGATGTTGGAAACAAAAAAAATGTATCCAGGCTGTTGGAAACAACCTGGAAGAAAATCTGTTAATAGTTACAATTAATCAAAGTCACATGAGATGCAATTGCAATCAATGCATCTCAGATGGTAATATGCTTGATATATTCTCGTTTCTTGTTTTTAGGGAAAGTTAGTAAAGCTATTTTCTCAACAATTAGTAGCAAAGTCGAAATTGGGGATCGGCACCGGCGTCGGTATCCCTCATCTCAAACAATGGCTTCAAATTGTTGGTCTAGGAACACATGCTGTTACTGTGATTAGTCAGAAAGTATCTTCAGTAAGTATAATATAACTGATAATTATTTACTTATACATACTATAATAAAAAATATATAAAAGTATGTGACATTAATCATTATTGTCAACGACTTTTTCAGGTTGAAGAATTGCAGGAAAAAACTGAACATGAACTGAAGATTTGGCTGGCTGATAAGCAGACAACCTATGAGGAGTTCTATCGGCTTTGTAGAGCGTTACATAATTTGAAAAAATATACCGGTAAGAAAGATTTAACAATTTTTAATCATAAAATGTATATTTTAACTGAGTATCGTGCTAATTGTTCTAGATATTTTGAAACGCGACGATCAAGCTAGCCAGGAAACCCAAGACTGCAACCTATCATGGGACTCCTGGGATGTGAGCTATTTGGAAATGAAGCAGGGTCTTTCGCCAAGAGCATTACGAACACGTGCTACTCGTGCTTCAGTTCCTTCAGAAGAAAACCTATACAACAACAATCATAAATTGAGTCCGCTAATTGCTCCAAGTGCTTCAGTTTCGAGTATTAATATACAAAATGCTACTAGTATAGTTCTGGATCCCCCACTCACCTCTCCTGAGCCGAATGTTTTTAGTCCACAAAAAGAAACGGGCAAAGGTAAGGCAAATGGTTTTTTCATAAAGGTAAATTCGTTCACAGGTTGCAATAGCTCGATAATTTTTAAATAATGATCTGTCCCTCGTCAAAAATTACTTCCATATGTTCCTCTTTCTGGCTAAGATTAGACTGCGTGTGAAGATATAATGTGTACATTATTTCAGAGAGAAAGTTTCCTACTCCACCTGCCAAAAGAAAGCAATTGGTGAGCAATTCTTCTACGTTCTTAACTGACTCCTTTCCACTTACTAAAAGTAAGTCGCATGAATCCCAGCTGGCCGATAACAAAAATAATGGAGAAAGTATCATAATCAAGTAAGTTGTTGGCTTAAGTATAGTGAGATGTATTTTGAAAATTCTTCAACATTTGATAGCATTTTCACTGACCTGGGAAGCATTTTTAAATTTTTTATTCTTGCAGTGAAATTAGAAGTTCTGTTCGAAGGGGTAGATTGTCAACAGAGCCTGGTCCCGAAACGATAGGCTTCAACAGCCCTGTATCGACTAGTCCAATAAAGTCACCCCCATTTAACAGCACTGGAAACGATAGTGATGATTCATCTAGCCATAAATGTAAGTGTTTTTTTTTTCGGTTAGGTTTGGAAAATGCTATTTAATTTTAAGAGTTCCTACTCTAGAGTAGATGCTTATATGATTCCAGTTGTTAAAACGGTTTTGTCATAAGAGCATAAATAATTTTTGAGGATGAAGAAAATAAATTAAAAATATTTAGTTCTCTAACATCATAGCTTTTTGGATGATAAAGATTAATTATTTTGCAGTTGGTCTAATATTCACGTAAGTTCAAGTGTCGCAAATAGTTTTCCTTGCTACACTCCAAAATCACATTTCAGAGTATTTTAATATAAATACATATATCATATAAGGTTACTGTAAAATACAATATTACTTTATTTCATAGCAATGAGGTTGCAAGTCCCTAAATCACCCCAAACTCCTCCGGTCAAAGGCAGTATGGCACATCAGATAGCTCATCGTTTTACAAAAACTTTTAAACTTTCCACGGACTGTGATCTGTGTGGTTTGAAAATTTTTGGAAAGGCTCTAAAGTGCAGTGAATGTAAATATTCGTGCCACCGCGAATGCCAAGAGAAAGTTCCTGCCACTTGTGGCCTGCCTGCTGGTTACCTAACTGCATTTATCCAAAATTATGCAGGATGTAAAGGTAAGGATTTCGGTAAGTCATACTCAATTTTCATTGGATTTTTTAAATGAAGAAAGTAATTCATGTGCATCGTAAATTGTAATTTTAGGTGTTAATAGTTATTCTCCAACGGGTGCTCGTACAAAAAAATCCAATAGCATTGTAAATTCACTTGCCAGAGCAGGACACAGAAAAGGATCTCATCCATCGCCAGCTATTAACAACACTCCATTTCCGGTAAGTAGTAATTAACATTCATTGGTCATTCAGTTTTCGATCAATCCTCGGAAAAGAGCCTGGATAGTTCTATCCAAGGTTGAAATCGATCTACTTACAAGAGTTGTTTGATAAGTCAGTGACTTTTTGAATGAAATAATTTTTTTGCATCCAAAAAACGTTTTATTTTACAGCGTCTTTTCAATATTTGTCTCTCTTCCAAATAATATAATTTCTCGAAGTTCTCAAAATATGCTTTTGTTTCAATGATGACCTCTTCTTATCGCCCAGCCATTTCTTCAGATTTGGAAACAGGAAATAGTGGCAGGGGGCTAAATCTGGAGAATATACTGGGTGGAGTCGCAGTTCATAGCCTAATTCATGGCTGTTTGCCGCGCCAGTGATCGTTTTACCCTTTTCAAGATAATCGATGTGAAAGACACCGCGTGCATCCCAAAAAACTGTGGTCATCACCTTATTGGCCGACAGATCCATTTTGGCCTTCTTCGGCGCACGTTCACCTGAAGAAACCTACTGTTTTAATTGTTCTTTGGGCTCTGGTTTGCTGTGATGGATCTACGTTTCGTCAACATTTTACGAAACATGGCAATAACTCGTTCGGATAGCGACGGAACGTCGTTAAACATTCATTTGAAATGGGCACACGCGAGCGCTTATGGTCGTTTATTATCGCGGCACCCATCGCGCGGATAGCTTTTTCATATCCAAATATTCATGTGAAAGGTGATCTACCCTCTCAGTTGAGATGCCTACAGCCTCAGCCACCTTTCTGATGGTCCAGTATCGTTCCATGGATTTTATCAATCATTTCTGGCGTAAAAACCATGATGGTTAATGGTGCAGAGTCCCCATAGTACTTATCAAGATTTTCCTTCGTTTCTCGATCTTCGATCTGCTTTTTTACGTATAAAATAATGCTTGATTAGCGCTCGAAATTCACTTTTTTCTCTTTTCAATGGCTGTTCAACACGAACTAAATGGCGTAGTGTGCTCAAAATTTACAGCAGTCTACTAACAGACGACAGTTGAGGGGAATAGTGTTGAATTTAAAGTTACACCGCGAGAAATTCAAAACGTCACTGACTTATCAAACGACCCTCGTATTTATTTGAAATGTGCTTGGAAATGGTTAAAGTTGTCCATAATTAATTTATGTTTAAGTTACAATAAAGAGTTTATTTCTTTAGCCCCACGACAGTAGTTCTAATACATCAAGTTGCAATAGTTCGACTCCTTCAAGTCCTGCCGTACATAATTCCACAACACCACATGGCAGTCAAAAGCAGTTTCATTTTCCAGGTACGCAGCAGATTAAAATTTTTTCATTTTAAACAATATTTAATCGATTATTTCAAATCTGCTTAACTAAAGTTTAGTCAAAAAACAGTTGAGCAATTTATTTTAAATAAGTCAAAAATAAGCTGCTTTATTTTTCGACACACTATCCGATGCCAAAGTAAAATTTAGCTGAATTGTTGGAATCGGTTTATTTATTTTGCAGTTCTAGCAATTTCGTTCACGATTGCTCCGTAAATCAATTGCTATAAAAGTGTTTATTCTCCACAATAAAATTGTTATTAACTTGACACTATGGACAACTATTATTTTTCACTGGTATAATCTAATTTCAGATATAGTTCATTCCGAGCCAATAAAAGAGGTATCTGTTGAAGCTAATAATCACAAAACTGTTAGTAACCAACTATCAAAAGAAAGCGACAAAACTATTTCACAGGCATCAAACAGTAACAGCTCAGATTCTGATCGAACGCCTGTACGATTAGACTCACAAGACAGTCAGGTTTCTGATACTGATACTATGACGGACACTCAAATGGCTCGACAGAATAGCGTATGTATTTTATTAATTACAAATATTCTAATGGCTTTCTTTGACTTCTCTTTACTACGCATCCACTTATTTATTTCAGTTATCTCTGAAAGAGTGGGACATTCCATACGACGAACTGAAAATGTTTAAAGAAGTGGGCGCGGGAAGATTTGGTACGGTTTTTCGAGGCCACTGGCATGGTGACGTGGCGATAAAACTTCTCAATGTGAAAGATGATAAGACTTTAGAACAATTTAAAATGGAAGTTGCAATTTTTCGTAAAACTAGACACGAAAATCTGATGCTTTTTATGGGAGCGTGCATGAAACCTCCCAAATTGGCCATTGTCACCAGTTTCAGTAAAGGAAACACGTTATATACCCACATACATCTAAGGAAAGACAAGTTTAACATAAATAGAACAACTACTATGGCTCAACAAATTACTCAAGTAAGGAAAGAGAAATCGCAAAATTGCCAAAAAATGCGAAATGCATGGTTTTTAGGGTATGGGATATTTACATGCCAAGGGAGTAATACATAAGGACTTGAAAACTAAGAACATATTCTTGGAGAACGGCAAAGTTGTGATAACCGATTTTGGTCTTTTCAGTGTAACTAAGCTGTGTTTTGGACCCAGGTGAGTAAAACCGTTCAATCATTGATTCTAATGCTAATCGCTGCTTGTGGTAATAGGACGGAAAGCCTAAGTATTCCTCCTGGCTGGCTGTGTTACTTGGCTCCTGAATTAATGAGAGCACTAGATGCCCATAGATTTCAAGAAAAAGAATTACCATTTAGTACTGCGTCCGATGTGTATGCTTTTGGGTAAGTTGCGTAAAGTACATAGAAAATACGGTAGTAGTTGACGTCTGATCAAAATAAGTAGACAAAAACTTGCAATCTTCAAATAAAAATGTGTACTTCAATATACACGGTTACCGAATGCTTTCTTATTTGAAAAAATAATCCAAGGTGACAATAAAAAAATGACCACTAGAAAAAACTCCAATCAAATGTTTAATTTTCAATAAAAACAAAACTTATCAACAAAGAACAACAAACAACTATTTCGACTACAACAGCCTCTCGGCCTGTTTCGAAGTGGCCCCCTTGCGCGTCTCGGGTCTCGGTAGAGTACCAAACGCTGTCAAGAATTTTCTGTTGCGCCACACACTTCTTCCGGCGAAATCGGTCCCATTCCCGACGCAGCGACTCCAAAGTTTTGTGGCGTGTAGCACTGGACCTGGTCTCCAAAATATAAACACTGTAGTCCAGGGTTGGCTTGATTTTTTTCAAGTGATTTAAATCACCTGACTTTTTTGGAAAAAAATCACGATTTAAATCAAAGTTCATTTTTTCAAGAAACTTTATATTTCCACTCAAAAAATATAAAACAGAACACAAATAATTCTAAGAAATGAAAATCAAAATAGAAAACGGTACATGTGAACTTAAAAATTAAACGGTATTAATGGTAAACTCAATAATACTAAAACGGAAATCACTTCTCTTCTCTTCATTTTCGTTATAAAGTCTGAAGAGGAACACTAATCTCTCTCCTTTTTCGATTCCCAATCTGTTCCTGATATCCGAATGAACAAATCCGAATGTGCTGAACATCTTTTCGACAGACGCAGACGATGCGGTTGCACAAAGAAACGGTTTTACAGTGCGCAAGTGTTTCGCAATTTCCGGTTCATCTCTCGGTGATAGATTTTTCAGCATCTCATCAGAAAACATAATTTATTTGAAAGGACTGCAGCGAGCGTTGAATTTAATAACTAGTGGCAACAATCCCAAATTTCCATGTAGCTCACTGATAGTGTCCAAAGCCATAGTCTTCTCTTCAGGAGTTAAAGCGTAGTTTTGTTTCTCCGAGCTTAACATGTAAGCAATAAATTGATAAGGTGTAAGAGCTTGCTTATAGCGATGTTGAAACTCTGTACTTTCTCTAAAGATAAATTTCTTCAAACTTATCAAAAGTTTCCACTGCTCTACGGCATCAGATATTGTGGCATTTTTCTTCTGGAGTATATCCAGAGCAACAGCAATAGGCTTCA
>NW_026018165.1:4245940-4265629 GCF_020466585.1 Dendroctonus ponderosae
CAAATATGGCCTTAGCTATTTGTTTGTCAATAAGATGTTTTTCCCCTGCTGAAGTTCGCCTAACGAAATTGGACATTGAGGATTGGCTTTCACGTTTCTTTCTCTTGGAAGATTCTGGAAGTGAGTTGGAGCCTGTCGAGGGAAATGTAAAGGTGGAAGAAGCACTCAAAAGTCTCAAAAAAGTTGGGCGGAAGATCGATGTTTGTATTTGTTGTTGTGTCTTGTTTGTTTTGTTGCCTCTTACAAACGTCATGGTGTGCCTTCAGCCTTTGTACTATGCCTTGAATCTTTCTTACACTGTTTGCAAGTTGCTCTGCATCCTGACTTATTAGATGAGGTGGTTTTGATGTAAATCTGCCAAATACTGTCTTCTTTCCTTCCAGCCATTGCGTTCTGTTCAAACTGACTTATTATTACACAAACACAAAAAATTTACACACTTCAACATTAGCCTCTCTTGAAATTTTGTGATGAAATGAATAAGACCGAAGAAAGGCGACGGCATTTATAGATTACGCCGGGCAACGTGCGAAAACGAGTCGCGGGCCATTGCGACAAGAATTTTCAGTCGAAAATGCGTTCGGACAAGTATTGAATCGATTCAACTTAGCTTGAATCTTCTCGGCAACAGTTGCAATGACTTTAAAACAGCTAATTAAGCGGATTTATCAATTGATTTAATAAAGATCAAAAAAATCTTGATTTTTTTAATTAATTTAAATAAATCAGTGATTTTTTATTTTTTTAATAAAAATCAATTTTTGCCCAACACTGCTATAGTCCATCCCATTGAGATCTGGCGAGTAGATCGGGCATTCCGCCGACTAGATAAAATCCGGAAAATGAGTCCGGTACCAGTCCTGATTCGCTTTCGCCTTGTGGGCCGGAGTCCTATTAGCCCCATACACGAGCGAAATATTTGTCATCTGATACGTGGCGCGCCAAATTCGAAGAAATATCGGTGCGCTAATGGTTAACCACGAGCCAGATACGACTCGATGCGAATTTCGTACAAAATAAATCTGCAGATCTGGGGATCTACGGGCGAATACTAGTATCAGATATTATTGCCGCCTACTTCCGTGGCTTAAAGAAAATACATATTCAGATAAAATTTAACGGTTGACATTGGTACAGATTTGAGATGTAATGTATAATGTTATAATTCAAACATCGGGCAAGAGGTGATGATGAGCAAAATTTGGGTATAGAAATCTTGGAAGATGATGAGATAGTAGCTAATGTCACAGAAGAAAATCACTACTTCGATTACGAAGACGAAGCTATTCAGAAAATACCCAGTAAATAGGCGGTGAATTAATTTAATTTGTGTCTACTTTGGGCCGAAGAAAATGAATCGCCTCTGTATGAAGTGATTCTTCGTATTTGAATTATAGATATGTTACAGACGGTATATATACAGACTAGGCCATATGTTCAAGCGCAATGATGTTTTATGTCATGTTTACATTTTCAATTGTTAACTGCACAAATTGTGGTAAAAATAGTTTGCTCTTTGTTAAAGACGACGCTAAATATGATATATTTCAGATATGAAGTTACAAAAGTAAATCAGATGTAGTCATTAATAATCAAAATTATTGTCTCTATTTTTCAATTAAAATACGTTTCGGTGTATTTTTCCACCATCATTAGTTTTTCTACAATAACAGATAGTTAAAAAAAAATCATTAATTTAAAAAACAATCACAGTTCGTCAACAGCCTCATCATATCACACATTAAAATACATCACAATTGCAACACTTTAAAACATTCTAAAATTAATTAGGCCTAACATTGATTTCAAGAGAAATCAATATAAACAGTATTTTATTCGCTTTGTGCCCAAAATGGACAAAATTAATACTCCAAATGGCTTAAAGCAGCAACAACGCTACACATGTAAGTAAAAATATTTAAGTATCTGAACAAAGAATTCTAGTCTCTTCCCAAATTTGATTGTCCTGACTAATCACATGTTAGGCCTAATTAATTTTAGAATGTTTGAAAGTGTTGCAATTGTGATGTATTTTGATGTGTGATATGATGAGGCTGTTGACGAACGGTGATTGTTTTTTAAATTAATGAAATTTTTTTTAAACTATCTGTTATTTTAGAAAAACTGATGACGGTGGAAAAATACACCGAAACGTATTTTAATTGATAAATACAGACAATAAATGACTGAAACCCAGGAATTAATTTTTATTTGGAATTGAAACACAGTCAGGAAAGTATATGTCATTAATAATATAAGCTTTAATTTAAAAATATAGGTTTTACGAACAACTGTATGAGCGAACAAAATAGGTTGCCCAGAACAGCCGGGGTTTAACTAAAGGGTACCTAATGAATGTGCACATGTATGTTTCTCAAAATTTGCAGTATTTCACTAAGATAGTAAGTAGTAGATCAATTTGCCTTTTTAACGTTGGTTTTAATTAGTTCGGTTTGTATCGTTTGTTTGTTTTTCTATAATTATGTATTTAATTGTTTTAATAACAACGTGTTTATAAAACAAATACCAGCGTGCAATCGATTTCTAATTTTTTTTGCCGCATTTTTCCCTATGGCTGCCGACGCCCTTCCAGTTTATAGTTTCTAGTCGACCCACTTTCTTCTCACTTTTTTTGCGTAGATTTTCTGAAACCACTATGATGCCAGCACAAGCAATAGCTCTCCGTTTCTTGCTTCGCATTTTAAACACTTAGTTTAACTAATCTGTCTCTGCCACGACCAGATCTTTTAGTTCACTTGAAATACCACGCGCCAGATCAAGTCTGTCGTAAGATTTCACTCCACTAACGGACGGATCTGATACCTCCAATCCCACTGGAAGAATCGGCACTCGTGCTTGGTATGTTAATTAGTGGACAGGAAAAGATTTAGTTCGTCCGATCTGGATCTGTCGAATCAAATCTCTACGTATCTGAACTGTACGGATAATCTGCCCGTGTATGGGGCGCTATTGGAAGGTCCAATCCGCATCGCCAAAGTGTTGCTGGGCCCACAGAAGTACGACGGCTTTGAAGATGTCACTGTGGTAGATGTCCTTGTTGATTTTCACCCTCTGTTCCACGAAAACAAGGGGGTGTTACGCCTGACGCAATTTCCAGAGCAAACCATAACGGGCGCGAGATTGGCTTCGTTCGACGATGGCTTGATTGTGGGCTTCTCGTCCGTGAAGATTTTGTCCTACCGAAGGGGAGCGCCGCGACGAAGGAGTCGTTTGCATCTTTCAAGCCGTACGCATTTGTCGGTGAGGAGCTGATTTTTTGGAGTTTGTAGGGCTTGAGATGGGGATTCCTAGCTATTTGGCGGATTGATTCCCGGTTGATACCAGTCTCACACGCGATTTTTGTCATGGAGACCCTTGGATTTCTTCTGACGCGTTCTCGGACGAGCTGCCGGTTCTTGACGGTTCTGAAAATGCGCTTTCTGCCTCTTCTGGGTCGCGACCAGTATGGCCGAGCTCTTCAAACCTCTTGATAGATCGTTCGCGCTATACCAATCGGACGCTTTTTCAACTCATGTAACGCCAAAATTTGTTCTATTTAGTTTGACATCTTACAAAAGTAGCTTAAAAGTTGTTGAATAAAATTTAAACAAAACATATATGTAGTATTTTTAATGGAGTATCGAATAAAAACACATTCGTAACAATTTGGTTATCATTTTTTTATTGTCACCCGGTAACAAAAAAAAACTTTGCAAATGATAATTTTGATCTGCAGTACGGTATGGTATGAGTTGTTATGTGGGGAATGGCCTTTTAAAAATCAACCGCCCGAGGCGGTTATATGGCAGGTTGGTAAAGGAATTAAACAACCCCTTGCTAATTTGCAAGCGTCTGCCGAAGTTAAGGTAAATACAATAAGATATAATTGATACGATTTTAGCTTTGCATTGAAACATTAAAACATCTCAAATTTATCGAAAGTTTCATTGTCTATTATTGCCTGGTACTAATTTGGAAAGTATGTAGAATTGATTAGTTTTTTTTTGGTAAAATGCGCTAATTTAAGGAGCAATTAACTTATTTAATTTAAAGGTGAAAAGGTTTGTTAATACAAAAATATAAATCGTCAGATGTGCTAGATGTTCAACTACACTCGATTTTAGGATATACTGATGCTTTGTTGGCAGTATAAAGAAGATAAGCGACCCGATTTTCAAAAACTGTCAGATATTTTGGGCAAATTACCTAAGAAAAAGTTGGAGAGGAGTCCCTCGCATCCGGTGCATTTAAGCAGATCTGCTGAATCTGTATTCTAAATTAGAAAATAGGTGAAATTTAACTATAAGTAGAATTAACTCGTTCCTTCGTTATTCAATATACTGATAGCGGTTTTAACACAACATATTTTATTGTAGTTGAGCCGAGCCGTGATTTAAACTGAGAATGTTGCCGCATATTATCATTGCGTATTTCGACAGTATTTTCAGTTTATGCCAATAAACTTCTTTACAAAGCAAATTCACAGTTCGAATATTGGTATGCTGGTGCAAAATCCCTTCACAGACAGGATTTTTCAACTAAAATAT
The DNA here is from genome assembly GCF_020466585.1 of Dendroctonus ponderosae. Classification (NCBI taxonomy): domain Eukaryota; kingdom Metazoa; phylum Arthropoda; class Insecta; order Coleoptera; family Curculionidae; genus Dendroctonus; species Dendroctonus ponderosae. Next base: position 4,250,488 of record NW_026018165.1, read on the forward strand.
TAAATAATTTCTAAAAGTTGTGAGAAAAGAAGAATGTGTTTCGAACATTTAGAATCACCTTCATTTGGTCAAATTTTTTACCAGCGGTCGACTGCCTGAAAGTCACTGTGTTCTATATGCTAATTATTCTTTTTAATTTCAGGTTAACCAAAATATGTAATTCAATACTTAAACTCAATGAAAACTGATTTGTACCAGTATAATAGTTTTCTCTTAGAACCAATTAAACAGTCACTAAATACATTTTTATGCCGTGAATGTTGCAATCGTATCAAAACATGTCTTTCAAGACTTTTCACTCAATTCCTTTCTCGTATAACGCGATGTTGTTAGACGTATTTTTTATAAAAATATTTGTCTAGACGTTGATGTTCTTTAAATTTAATTGTTGAACACGACATAGCTTTAAAATGGGTTCTAATAACATTGATATTCTGAATAATTAGAAGTAGAAAACGACACAGATTTCCGTCAGTTCGCCAGACATTCCTAGACTTGAGTGATCTTCAGTGATTTTCTAAAATAGTCACATCTACGTTATATGCGATTTTTGCTATAGATGTGAATTGGCTTGATTTTATTAGAACCCTTGTTATCTTTCTGACTGTAAGCTTAATTATTATATTATAATAACAGTCGAGGATTTTGCACAAGGAAAATGATATTTAGATTATTTTGCATCTAAGCACCAAAACAGCTGAATACGCACGCAATGATGTTTTCGAGTTAACTGAATATGATCAGATGATAGAATTATTAGAAAAATTTTGTAACAAAACATGGCTTAAATTGCTTTCTGTCTTGTATTGCTTTGTACCTAAACCATGTTTGATGTCTTTACTACGTAACTATTGAATACGTTATTTAAAAAAATCATATACAAACACCAATCGGGAATTAGACGTTTATATTCCTATTAAATAACAGCACTCGAGTAGAACACAAAGTTTGGACAAGAAAATGCACTTTAATAGTTAATTACGTTTTACTTGTAGCAAATTTACTCTACTAAATTGTTTAATAATAATATCCCGAAAAAGACACGTTTTCACTGCAAGTCGCACTATAGCTGATATTGTGCCGCAGTGAATAGGTGTATTTTTTGAAAATAAAATGCAAATCTTTGTATATATTTGTATAATTACTGTACATAATTTGTCGATTCGCTACTCAGCACGACCCTGTATATATGTTGAAATATGACAAAAATGCATTCCTAAAATTTTCTTGAAACTCTAGTCAATTTTATCGAGAAAATATTTAAGCGGGGACTCTATAACTTATGGGACCCTTGCTGCTTATTTTTAAATCCTAACTAACTATTCTGAACTTTTAAGTCAATGTAAAGTGATAGACTAGGGTGAAAATGAAAAATAAAAAAATCAACAAATACGGTATCCAGACTTTTAATTTAGGCTACAATATTGGGTGAACTAGCATGAGAATAACGAAGTGACGGCAACAAGTTCACCAACGTACAATACGAGAAATATACAGGTCACATAATTTTTACATATACATAATAAATAAAAAATAATACAAACATGGAAATTCCCACAATAAAAATCATTACAAAAATAGACAAATTCTTAAATTAATTCTAATTCTTTATGGTGTTGAAATACATATGACTAGTACAAACATATCGATTATATCACTCAAAGCACAGGTAGCTTTAAGATAATAGACAGCGATATCAAATAATATTGTGCATTTAGGTGCAAGTTACTTCATCATTAGTTTTTAAAAATACCGAGAATAAAACTCCCTTTACCAAATTTTACACAGATGGAATACTACCATATAAGCATATAAGCCATATACTTCTAGAGATTGAGATATTAGGTTTTAGTGAGGGAATAAAGCTACATAGTTATTTACGAGAATTACTATTAAATCAGTGTAGGTAGTAAGAACATACAACAGAAAACAAAAAGTGGCAGAAATGAAGAGATTTATGTTATGTCTTTCCTCTATACGAATTTATAAGTAAGTAGTTTAATGTTCAGCTCTGTATTTAGATTAATTCATAGATAGATTGTTTCTAATTCACAAATAGAAACTGAGAATACTTTAATAATATTCTACTCAATTAGGAATGAATCGAGGGATAAAAGTGGCTTAACACGTTCTCTTATGGAAAGACATACAAACAATACAATAAATCGGAAAAATAATTACTTATAACTTATAAATATGAGATATTTTTGAGTCAACTTAAAATGAAAAAGATATTCAGAGTAAAGAAAAAGAGTAAGTAAAAAGGCTTAACTGCAAAAGCATCTTATGAGAACAAAAATGTAAATCGTAACCCTAAAACTACTTAAACAATAGGAATAAATGGGAAAACATTCGACACATTTGAGTAACTTCTTTGAGAAAAACATTGAACTAATCTTACCGGATGTAATATAGGACTAGTAAAATATACATGGTGTCATATAGCTTAAATACGACTTGTTTTGTGAAACTTTCGTCTTCTAATATCAGTAACTACAAACATTGAACAGTGTAAATACATCCTGTAAACAGGATGTTGGCCAACTAAAGCACTAAATAAAAAAAATCAAGTCGTACGTATATTAGTCTTAAACATACAACTAAATAAAGATATTTCTCGGAATTGGCTCCCGGGAGATATTAGATATAATTAAAAATTATAAGTAATTTCTTCGTGCTTAGCTTAGGTATTGTGGCTGTTATACGCCAATCAATTCAATATCATTAATATAATATGGCATGTGTGCGCTTTTGGCGACATATGACTAGGAATGTTGGGAACTTATCTAACATTAAAATAGTCTTATCACATTCAATGATATCGAAAAGACAAAGCAGCAAAAGTGCAGAATCAAGAAGAAACGTTAAAAATTGGAGTTTTAGGTAAATCGTAACTGTAAAATAATTTTAAAACGTTGGACAACACTTAAGGCAATTAGTTTATAGTTTTACGGGTACATTGATAAGGACCATGTTTAATAATTTTGCTTGTACTTGACTTTCTAGCTTAATATACAGGGTGTACCAGAGATGCAGAGATGGCCATTATTTTCTACGAATTTATCGAACGTAAGTAAAATGCTCTGAATAAATTAGTGTCGTCCAAAATTGTGCAGTTTGTTTCTTGACTAGCGATAGAGAGAAGACATTTTTAGAGAGAAAGAGTATTTTTAAAATAAATTTCTTGTTAATTGATTTTCGATTTAAAATTGTTAGAAATTATGGCATATTCCACATCGCTTGCTTTTTACATACAATTCTGAAGCGAAAGTGTATGAAATATAGTATGAGCGATAACAGGAGTAATTACAGTTACCAAAATTTGTAAGTATAGGAAAACTAAAAATTATTTTTTATAGATATAAAATCAACCAACTAAAGTCAATCCAGAAAACTCCAACAGTAAGACAATTGTTTGTTTCTTAATTTTACTTGCTTTAAATTGTAATTTGTACCACACAAATGGCAATATATTATTCAAATTTTCAGGTGGAGCAGGTGGAGCACCTATTTACAATTTTATTGACATTGAAGTCAAGGAATTCGAAAAATCTTATTTTAAAATTAACAAGTGCATAGATCGTTTTAATGAAACGACAATGTTCGCAATGTTTAGCCAGTCGTGTTGAGAGGCAATTCAAACCGGTCACGCATGTTATCTTCGATTTAGACGGGGTGATTATAGATTCCGAAAAAATATACAAAAAAGCTTTTCAGAAAACAGTTGAGGATTATGGCCAGACATTCACTGATGCCTCTTACCGAATGATGTCCGGACGTACAGGTGCAAACGTCGCTAAAATTACCATAAAGGAATACAATCTAAACGTTTTGCCAGCGGATTTAATCAACAAATATCGCGGATATTCATACCCTGCCCTGATCAATGTTGAGCTTCTTCCAGGTGTTGAGAGACTAATCAAACACCTGTACCAACACCATGTACCGATTGCTATAGCGACATCATCCGCAAAGGAATCGTTCATGATGAAAACAAGACGATTTGGACATTTAATAAATCTGTTCGACCACATAGTTTGCGGTGGCGATCCGGAAGTGAAAACCGGCAAACCAGATCCGGACATTTATTTAGTGTGTGCTTCCAGATTTGCACAAAAGCCTCATCCTTCAAAATGTTTGGTCTTTGAAGATTCAGAAATAGGACTGAGGGCTGCATTGAGTGCTAACATGCAAGTGGTTTTGACACCAAACGAAACCGTTCCGGAAGAAATTTGGGCGCTCGCCACTTTAAAAATCGAGTCACTTGAAGTCTTTGCACCCGATTTGTTTGGCTTGCCAGCGTTTACTTAGAGTGAAGGCGTCCAAAAGCAAAGTAGCAATTCCGCAAATCAAATTATTCAATCCGAACAGAAAGATATTATCACCTGCTACACCTGTTTTTCCTTTAAATAGTAGATATTAAAAATGCGATAATAAACAACACCATATTGTTTTAGCATGCATTGCTTAATTGTTGTCCAACACTTTAACCGATATTTTTCAACCTCTAAATAAATAATTTCTTTGTTAATTCATCTTGAGTAACCATATGATGATAAATGAGTAAAATTTAATTTCTCAAACCACGTTTTTAACATGGATTAATTTATAAAATCGAATCGTTGAAACGAATTTGTATCTAACGCAATTGAGACCGTATCTATAACTTGCATCATAATAGTCTCATAATAAGCAAATAAATTAACTAACATTCAAATTTTTGAATGTTAGATTGCTTTAGAAATCAGAATATTTAGAGTTAGTTACTTTGAACATCTGGCAAACTGTAACTAGTAATTAAAAAGTCATTGGGGGCAAACGGCCTAAAATATTTTCAAGATGGTCACACTTAAATGGAACATACAACAACCCTATATATTATTACATTTTAAATTCTGCTTTAATTTATATTTATATTGTATGTATAACATCCTATACGTAAGTCTAACCGTTTTTCATATATTTGAAATTTTATGTAAAAAATTACAGTTGCAGCCACTCGAATAATGATTCATTTCTTCTTAATTTTGCAATTTCCTACTTGGATAGAAAAACACATACATATAGGGAGAAGTTTTAGTCAAATTTATGGCAATATTTTCTTTAAGCCGTTTTTTATCTCAAGTTATCGGCCACAACTTTGAAATAAAAAAAATGATTATTCCTTGAAATCATACAATCGGAACCATAATTTGAGTATGTATCAAACATCAGTTTACACTGACAAAAATATTTTCTATATCTACAAAAGGCAATACTGATGATAATTACTTACCTTACTATATCACTATTACTGAGAAATCTTTTTGACTTGGTCGTTCGGTAAATCCACATGAAATGAGATTCCATAAGGTCTTAAATGGTAAATCAAATACTCTAAAACGTACATTTGATTTGGCGAGACGTAGTGAAACGAGACCGCATTATCTGAGCAGCATTCCATGCCCTAAAAATCAATTTTTATATCTACCTAACTTGGTAATAACTCCGATTAACTTACCTCTTTATTTTCGTAGAAAATATACTGCCAGTACCAGAAGTTTTTTGATACGTGGCCCGGAATTAGGTGATGTTCGGGAACGAAAGGAAAAAATCTCCCACGTCCCATCGAATCTCGGGAATCTCCGGCTATTACTTGTACAGCTTCCATACAGCGGCCCAATTCTACATCTTCAGCGCCATTATCACTCTTTGAACAACCAGAAGCGTTGCGCAAACCAATCTGGAAATCATGTCAATACATTATTTCACTCATACTGATACAATGAGGAAACATTCCTAACTTCTATGATCTTGACGATAGTTCAGTTTCAAGGAACGTTGCAATAAATTTCAACGTTTAATTACTATATAACGAACTCAATATCGAAACATTGTTAAATGCCCTGCTCTGAATGGGTTTTCGACTAGAAACTATCCGATAATGTGGATATTATTTGTGCTGCTCTGTTACTGATTCTTTGTAATCAAGATTCATTAATTGGGTGTTCTCAATTATGCATTCAACAAAAGGGGTTTACTTTGAAAATATTGTTTAACTTTCGCAATTTATTACCCATCTGTTTTCTTCGAAGTTTCGTATTACGGTGCAATTATAAGACAAACTATATCGTACTAGAGAGATATAAGAAATTAGCGACATATCATTGCTATACATACATTCAGCATGCTCATTTACCCATAACAACAAAAATAATCAAACATATGTAAAACATAACCACAACACAAGACAAATATCTAACAACTTTCTTGCTCTACCTGAAAAAATAATCGAACAATTCATCTTAAGTTTCTTAATTATGTAGCCCCACAATTGTATAATTTATTGCCAAGTATAATAAGATCAATAAATAACTTCAATTTGTTTAATAAAAAATCCAGAGAATAGATTACTATACACAGGAACACATTTGTTCAGATACTTTCTCAAAAGTTGCTAGTTTTAGGTAAGAATATACATGTATGGTAGGCTATGTGGATTACTGTTAAACCAGAACAGAAAATAAAAATTTGATTACTGATATAAAAAAAATTTGTAACCTCAAGAGTACATACAGGTACAAGGTATCTAGGTACTCAACAAATATTTTTTACATTATATGAATTGTAAATTGACAAATAATTTTCTGTTTACATATATATTTTTAATAAATTTTGAATTTTAATTTGAATTAAATTGAAAACCGTTACTTCTAACGACTTTAATTAGAAACAAATTTTATCAAGATATTATAGTTTAATGCAGCTAGTTACCGAATGCGATAAATGTATATTAATCTAAAACTATGTGTTAAAAACCGCAAGTAGAGCTTTGCTTCGGGTGCGGTACTTACTGATACTGGTTTATGGTAATATTGTCATTTTTTTATGAAAAATAGCAATCATGGAAATAAAAACTCATATTTTCATATTCAATTTTCAAATCAAACCAATAACGAAGAAGTAACTATTTCACGTGTAACACAACTAATCTTATCGTTTTCTTACCTCAACAAACCGTCTTAGGGCTTCTTTACTTAGTACATAGCCAGCACCACCACTCATATACCCTTGTTTCACATACGGTTTGAATCGACATCCAAAATAAATTGATTCGTTTGAACTGTATGGCGTCAGCATGTATCTCAAATTTTCTAATATCATATACCTACAAAATAATGAGATTATCCAACTTTAATTAAATGTATGTAACTTACGTATCATCATCAGCTTTGAGGAACCAATCAGCCTTATCAAAATAGTGCTTGTAAACATACTCAAAAGCCCTTTTGGTTTTTCCCCATAAATATTTGCGACCTTCCTTAACAGGTAAGGCTATTGCTGGCAGAGACGCATCTGAAAGGAAATAAATAGATGCATGTTATTTGAACTAGAAGAAGAAGAACTATTTTTCTTTTGATATAAAAGCTTGAATAAAAAGAAGATTTTTCTTTTGTATTAACATGTTACTTAAAATCCATTCAAAATGTGAGATAATTTAAATGCAAACAAACAAAAAGCAAAACAAGCAATGACAAAATTTTTTTTTGGAACACAACTAATTATAAAACTCATCTTGGGTAGAAATTAGCAAACAAATCATCATATTGGATTGATGCATTTTTATTTAAAATCGATTAATAATATGCATTTTCTGATGCGTTTCATTGATGCAAACCTCGGGTTTTACGTTTTTTTATTGCACAATTTTTTATACTTTAATCGGAAAACAACAGCATTAATAATCCATGGAAACTAATTGGTTTTGAACTAAAACATCTAACGATGTTTTTTTGTATATGTATCTGTTTTTAGTTCTTCAGAAGTGTTGCTTTTATTTGAATGGGATATTTTGTTTCTGCATTATTATTTTCATTCTATACCTATTAATAAATATATTTTGGCTAAATCCGGTATGTAAAGTACTAAAGTTAAAACGTAAAGTTTATGTGTTTATCAAACTTAAAACAACAAAGTGATTCATTTACATAAGCATTGAACTTCGTAGCTTAAATATTCTACTTGAATACGTTCAACGTTTTCATTTCTGTAAACAGGATGAAGATTTAAAATACAAGTCGGCCATATAACTGATATATTCATACATTCATGCACGAAACAACGTTTAAAAATTACACATGTTACATAGCTTTAACACTACTATGTAAGCTGTAAGTACTGCTTTAGAATAATAAATGTTAATAGCACAATTCTTTATTTGAAAAACAGATTTTTCAGTTCGTGTGCAAAATGAAAAATATAATTGTAGTGTGTGATTATAAATGACTATTAGACTCAATGACGCTTCTAAGAATTAAATGTATGTTTTAAAAGAAGAAAGTAAATGAAGATACATTCTTGTAGACTCTGCCAGATATTAAATAAACTAACTATACATGCATTTTTCACAACGAAGTTCCTCAACAATATTGGGTAAAACTTCAAATGTTGTCTGAAAGTGAAACAAATCCACCTTTACATAACGGGACCGGGAAATATTTTAATATTTTTTAAAAGGTGGAGCAGTACTTTCAAGAAAAAAACAATCAACATGCATTTTTGAATATTTCACATATAGAGACAGTATCTGTTTTATTTGATAAAAAAAAATAAATATGCATGCATATCAGTGATGGCGAGACGAATAGGAAGTATGATACAGATAAGAACGTTTGAACAAGCTGTTCGACTCTAATTATTTTACACACATTATTTGTTGATAATATTCATATCAACACATTCATAAAAATCTGGAAATTATTTGGAAGTCAAGGATTATAACTTTATGGTAGTTTTTGTTGCAGTTAAGAAATATAAATTTTCGATTTCTTCAAAACAAAAACTTTTCGTTAATATAAAAGTTAAAAATTTAAAACTTTCTTGAATTGACAGAAAATTAAATAGTTATTAATCGTTTATGAAGATTTATTCGATTAGAAATGGTTAGTTAATTCAACCAGCGTCAGATATGAAAAAGTAATATTAGTTAATATTATGGCCGTATGAATGAAGAAAATCGACATTACGCATTTCTTCTCCCGCCAATTTTCCGCTGGAGGATTATAAATGTAATCTTCATATTTAGAAGATCTAAGTTAAATTGTAAAGATTAGAATTAATTCTCACGCAAAAAAAATCGGCCCGAAAGCTAAAATGCTTTAAACATCATCTAAATAATTCTAATTAAAAATAGATTAAAATAATCTATCGGCTTCAATATAAATCAATAAATAATAAACAAAAACACACAAACCAAGTTATAAATAATACATAAACCAAAATATACTTCTAACATAGGTAATTTATCTACCTATTTTTTGAGGTAAATTTAAACTCTTCAGTCTTGTTCTGCTGAGAAGCAAAGATTACTGATAAAGTAAGTTTTGAACAAAATAGATGAAAGTACTTACCCTCTTTGGAACTCATAAACAGCAAAATATTACATCGTTTGCCCCAAGTATTTTTTACATGTCTGGCTCGTTTCTCGTGATTGTTGGGGCCAGTCATAATCCAACACAAGACTCTCACGTCCTTGTACAGTTTGTCTGCCACTGAACTATCTTCCAGAAGATGAAATTCCTCATTTTTTAAATGTACACCTATCAAAATGCAATTTAAATGAGGCGAATGATTAAGATGTATGTATAAGAGAATGTTGTTGATAGGGCCATACCTGGATCAATTGTAGGTCCCGCTAGCAAATCCATTTCATAACTTGAATGGGGATCGGAAAATGCGATTTGTTGAGTTAGGGCTACATAGGCAACAGTAAAGCCTATGGCCAGCCCGGATAATAACATCAAAACGCATTGTTTATTAATTGCTTGCCTGCAATTAAGTAATAACACGAAAATACAGTGTTCATTGTTCTTTAAATTAGGCCTTAAACCCTGTAGACTTACCATTTATACATCCTTATTTGCCTCATATCAAACTGCCGTAAAAACCAATTAATTTATAGTCGAAATTTGACCATTTTGTGCATTCAGAGAAAGATTTACTACGGTGCTCATAATAAAAGCTTGATGATTACTTAATAGAACCAACAGACTACAAATCTGCTTCCTGTTCTCACTTATAACTTATCACTCATTTTATTTGAATACTGTTACACAAATCGCACAAAACTTGATTGAAGCTCCTTGTTTATTTATCGGTTTGAAACCAAATGCAGACCCGATCCTTGTCACATTTGTTTACTGCGAAAACGACATTTCTAGGTTGGAAATGTCGTTTAATCTTTAGATTCGGTTGGTATCATTGCTGGCGAGCAACTACCCGAAGTAGTGACGTCATTGTAGCTAATTGTATAAAAAATTGAAATATTTTTTTTATGTAATGAAATGAAACCACAGAAAATATACATTTGTTTTAGGATTGATGTTTCATCTGCTCAGACTAAAGACGTGTACCACCCGGATAATTTCCCTACGTCTTCAGTTCACCTTTCCATTGCTACAAACAATAATGCCTAAATAGTTCCGTTTTAATGTTTAGCATCTTTTAAGTAATCTAGGAATTTAGCATTTCATTTTGCCGATGGCTGTGCTTTCCAAAGGTCGGAGTCACAAATTCTGATTTCTTTAAGAACTTAAACGCTTTATTTAACAAAACATATTCCTTCAACATTGTATTCTGCAAATACACATACAATTTTTACATATCGCCCAAATTATACATAAAATGTAACTTGAGTACACGGGTACAAGATTGGCTTCACATAAATTAATGAAATGACAGTCTAAACTAAAATAGGTGCTATCGATTCCATGATCTAATCGTAAATATCTTCTTTGTCTGCAACATACCTGAAAAATATTATACATTTTAATAAAGTGAGGAAATAAGCCTAAAAGCATACGTTGTGAAAGTAAAGTTCTGTCCGAACCTCAGATTAAACAGATGCATTTGATTTGATTACGTTTTTCGATGGTAGCAACAATGGTTCACAGTCTATATAAAAGTAGGTAGTTACGAGAGCTTATTTGCCGGCCCAATATTCAATTTGATATATTGAGTAGCATCAACAAGAAAATCAGGGTATTTAATGTTAAACTTGTCCAGTTTGTAATAAGCCACAAGTCATTAAAATAGCAGCGTTGAAAGTATAAATTAAAAAAATCATGAGAATTTAAGGTGGTAATTAGAAGAAAACATAATGAAACACTGTCTTGTCATCAAATGAGGGGAATATGGAATAGTAACATTATAGTATGGGGAAAGTCTACAAGGCGCAGTCGTAGCGCGTGTCCTTGGATTAATTCTACTGTTTGTAAAAATATACATCGGTACCTACTTTTATCCCTACCACCTATTTTTCATTGATAAATCGCAGATCGATACAATTCAAATGTTGGTCCCAAACACACTCAGACCAATAAATGAATATGAAATAGGAATTGAATTAAACATTGGGTGCGCTTTAAAACTAAACAATAACAAATGTTTATCAACCTGTAAAGTATTTAAATGTTTGAGGACGAATTAGAGGCTATTAGAGAGAAAAGGCTATTAAATAATATTTACCACTGATCATTGTTCAAACTATTCCGATTTTTTTTCTTCAAATTGCAAATACCTCTGAGAAACTTGATGAATCTTGAAGTTTACTGCGTCACATCATCAATAACAGTGAAGTAAAAAATAAAAAATGTACAACGATCGCCTAAATGCCCGAAAACTCACCAGTTTTAAGCAATGGCCGCGAAAACCGCTCTTTCGATAAAATTAATAATGTGGTTTTCACCCTCACTTAACGTTGCTATAAGAAAGTCGGGTTTGAGGTTTCAGTCTCCAGCTTAGATATTAACACCAAAAAATATTAATATTAAAAATTTCTAATAAAAAATTCCAAGCCCCATGTTGTCTTTGTCTTTTAGTTGCAAAACATTGTATCTATTTCACTAACTTCGTATCACAAGTTAATAGATTCCGAGGTACAAGGTGTCAAAGAAGTAAAAATTCTTAACCAGTTTAGCTATTACAAACAAAAATGTGGTGGCGGTTTATTAGATCGGGGAATCCAAATTTACTATTACTTAACTACTGCCATTTAAAACACCGGAATGTTTTGGGTTTTGAAACATCGCCTTTTGGTTGGCAATATCGCGTTCTTCGGTATTTTCTAAACAAAAAATGTGTACAGTAGTAGTATATAACAACATACAGTATGTATGTTGGTCATTTTCAGTAAATTCAATGTAATAGTAGAAGTTAAAATATTTCTTTTAGCACTTAACTAGCAGTAAAAGAAATTTTGTGCATACCCAACTTTAAAAATATCAATTTATGACAAAATTAAGAATCCAATTTGAGTCAGTTAAAAAAATCACTGGAGGTTTGAATGTGAAATATCTCGAAAATACTGAGAGATATCAACTTTAAACAAGTACACATTTTTTTGATTAAGAAATATCGATGAACGAGATATTACCGACAAAATAGCGATTTGAAAATCTAAAAATTGCCTGATGTTTAACTCGCTCCAGACTACTGTAACACAATTTTTTTGGTTATAGTAAAACTGGTTAAGAATCTATTAATAATGAACGAATATTTATTACATGTAAAAATGAAATTATACAGGGTGGTCATTTTCTGAATCTTTGTATGGGTAACTTCTACATTTTTAAAGATGGAGAATCCGTTAAATGGGCAAAATTGGGCAGAATTTGATTGCCTATTCATTACCGTTTTCAAAATTAAAACTGCCCTCATTACAACTTTTTGCGTTGAATCCAATAAACTAGCACTTATCATAGTCAACTTGATTTACGAGATAAAAAATAAACTTATGGTTTTTTAAAGGTAATCATAGTTGGCTGTGGGCCTTTTAAAATCATTATTTTTTTCTGAATTTAACGATATAATTGTTTGTATGTTTTTCTCCTTTTGTTGCCGTAAAACTACAAAAGAAGATAAAAAAATGTGTAGTAGACTATGAAAACGAGAACTATATTATCACACAAAGGACAAAACAATAATGAATCGTTTAAATTAAATGTTGAAAATTGACTTCCGTTTACGTCCAGGCGTTTTTTGGCATCTTCACACTCAACTCTTGAGTTGTGTGAAGGTGCAATATCATGTTGAAAATATGCCAATTTTCGATACGATGCTAACGGAAAACTATTCAACATGTCTTCAAGTTCATTTGATAAAAAGTGTAAATATCTTTCCATATTTAAATTGTGATTATAAAAGAATGGACCAATCATTTTATCACTAAAAATGCCTCACCAGACATTCACAAAAAAAAACACGTTTATCTCGCCTATTTTCAATTAGATGATGATTTTCATTAGCCCAGTAAACATGATTGTGTCTGTTAATGGTTTCATTTTTGTTTTGTGCTTTGTGTGATAGTATAGTTCTTGTTTCCATAGCCTACTACAAATGTTTTATCTTCTTTTGAAGTTTTACGGCAACAAAAGGAGAAAAACATACAAACAGTTAAATTCAGCAATAAATAAGGATTTTAAAAAGCCCACAGCCAACTATGATTACCATTTAAAAAAACAAGTTTATTTTTTATCTCGTAAATCAAGTTGACTATGACAACGAGTGCTAGTTTATTCGATTCAACGCAAAAAGTTGTACTAAGGCCAGTTTTAACTTTTTTTCTAAGTTAAGCAGTTTACGTAATAAGTGATAATTAAAAAAGTGTTGATTTCTTGTCTTTTCATGATATTTCAGGAACCAAGTCGGGTACCTAAATTTTGAAAACGGTGATGAATAGGCAATCCTATTTTGCTCAAATTTGCCCATTTAACGGATTCTCTATCTTTAAAAATGTAGAAGTTACCCATCCAAAGATTCAGAAAATGGCCGCCCTGTATACGATAATCACGAAAATATCCAAATCCCAGACAAACGGGCACCAAACACCATTAGCAAGATAATGTTTCGCTGACTATGCTGGCAAATTTCGTAAAAATCCCCAAAGTGACCAAGTTGTAGTAAATTTTTCAATTTAGAGCCCGACTAGACTGGTTCTGGAAAGAAATATTGCTCAACTTAAACGTTCGTAAATCTATTAACTTTCGGGTAAGACAAATTTGCCCAAATCGTAATAGGTATTTAAACGTAAACAATTTGTCAGTGAATTTTGTCTTCTCAATATGAGAAGTGCTGTTGAAGTAATGAAATAGATCTTGAGTATATCATTGTTCTTACCTAACAATATCAGCAGGTCTAAGAAGTCTTTCTGCATCTGTATCCGGAATTTCAAAGCCAAATTCATCTTCGATGGCCATAATCACCTCGACATGATCGAGCGAATCTAAACCTAAGTCATTGATAAAATGTGATTCCAAAGTGAGCTGAAAATCAGAACATCATGGTCATATCATATGATTTCGAATTTGGTGCTTAACATTTCTAGAGACTAATGCCTAGTAACAGTGGTAAAGCAATTAATAGAATCCAGAAGACTAATTTGAATCTTGTTACCATTGCTACCATCACAAGCAAAATTACCGTACCTTATCGGGGTTGACTTTATCATACAATTTTAATACTAAAAGTACCCTGTCAGCAATAAGTTTTAAAGTCAGTGGCGGTTTGGAACTGTAACTTCGCTCATGAGGCAAAACGAGTCTCTGAAATAGAAAAGAACTATTATAGCCTGATACCTTGTCAGCTGTTATTTTATCGTAGGACGCAACAACTTTCAGCACTCGATCTTTGATTTCTGCCTCTGTCGGTTTGGACTTAATTACTTCTGGCGAATAATACCTGAACTGAAGACAAAAAGATCCAAGTGACTTATAAAGGAAAATAATTGCACTGTATGTAACTAGCAGAAAGTTGAAAAGTGAGGTTATACTTCGTTATGTAATTTTGCTAAAAATGCCAGAATTTCTTAAGCTAGCGGGCAGATATAACGGTTATATAAATCGCCACTATGATTTTGATTGTTTCTCTTAAGAACTGTAACGATAAAAGCAATAAAATTCTACCTGTGTAGCTGCTAGGATGGGGCCATTAGTGAAGCTCGGCTGGGCAGCAATGGTCAGCTTCTTCAGTGGTACAATCCTAGATTTGGTTGAGAAACATCTCAAATATGAAGCGGATCTCGCTAACGAGCGTATATTTTTCACTAAACCCGACATTTTTTCGCTGAAAACAACGTAACCTCTCTGCGGTTTTCAGGCACTTATCA
>NW_026018165.1:4265727-4294378 GCF_020466585.1 Dendroctonus ponderosae
GGCACTTATCAAGAAAACTGTCAGTGGCTCTCCCTAGCGTGGTTTTTAAATAAAATTTTGTTGGTGACATTGATTATTTCAAAAATAAATATTTAAATTCATTTTATTAATATAAACATGTGAGCAGCATCAGTTCATTCTGTTTAATCACATTCGTTCTAATAACTAATTAACTGTTATAATACATTAGCAACTATTTCATATACTGTTCACAACTAGGGGAATCTAGTGGAATCAAATGCTACCAACCAGACACCACCGTTCTAAAAGTTTCTAACTAACATAAATTCATAAATTGTCCGTCTACATTGTGGCGGTCGTGTTGATTGTCTGTAACTTTTTCGTTGTTTATTTCTCAAAAATACCAACTCCCTATTAAATTTTCACTGATTATATTCGATTATTATGACCGAGGAGCACAGTCCTACACTTGCTCTCAGGGGGTTTAGAATTCAGAAAAAAGGACAACTTTCTCACCAGTCAAGTGAGACATTGGACACTTGTAAGCTAAATTTTCCAATTTAACACACTTTTTGAGGGATTATTTGTTTAAATTACAGCTTCGCAAAGCCCAGTTGTAGTGGGAGTTGCTGGAAGACAGCAGCTGACAAATCATTTTAGTGATTCCGACTCCGAAATTGAAAATCAAAGAGTGGAGCATCACATGGACGTGTTAGATCCAAAGCAAACTACTCAGGGGCCTCCAGTATCAGCTGCTGCTGCTGCTACTACTATTTCAAATGTGCCTCCGGTCACTAGCGCATCCCAAAAAAACGGGATGTTTCGAAACAAGAACCCTGGTGTACTCGAGAAGGAGAAGCAAATGAAGTTCCTGCTCGAGATTTTCCCTAGTCTTGATGCAATGGTAAGTATTTGATCAATTCCTAGGTATGCAAGCGAGCAGTTAGAAAAGTCCTATTTATTCCTACTATTTGACTGGACCGGGATTTTAAGGTATTGTTCGATCAGCAGTAAATATAGGAATGTTAAATAATTGGTTTATTTTGTTCAATTTATATACCTGTTTTACTGCAAACTCACCATTAAATTAACTATGGGATTCGTTCAGGTTACCCACATATACTCGCGGACAATTAAACCCCGCCACATAAAATCTGAGAATTCGCAAGCACCTATAGGTATGTTTTGACCGATTTTAATGAGCAAGTCGGCCAACCATCAGTAATGTTGGCAATAGCCTGCATGCAGTGCGGGTGGAAGACTTGCTCGAAACCTTTACATCTCAAATAATTACAAGCAGTTTTGAAGCTTCAAGAGAATAAAAGAGTACACCTTTCCGAATAGATACTTGCGTGCTTCGAACTCGTGACCTTTTAAGGTTTTCAAACCGCCGTGGAAAAGTATTTCTTCCTGTCGTAGATCAGATAGAAATTCAGATCTACACTTGAATGTTCGTTATGTATAATCGGGAGAATGCAAGACATCTCTGAATTTAAAAATTCTTAACATTTATAAGTTTATCTTTTACAGCAATTACTTTGTATAGTTAACAACCGTTTACGAATCTTGATACTCGTCATAGAACATACACATTCTACTTACATAATTTAATGGGTAAATCGCTAGGTAGTAGACAAGTCTGTCTGCATTTTTAACAACGCGCATACTTCAATCGAACCCCAGATAATTGAAAGTAATCAGGAGTCGATTCCACATTGGCAAACTATTGCACAATGAATGGCAACTTTTTCAATAGGTACTTCAACCCGTGGCACTAAAGCTTATTATTCTTCTTCTAAAGTTATCACTCAAACGCAAGTATTCAAACAGCGACAAGATCCAAACTATCAGTAAGAGTGATTAAATTATCAATACTTATATGTATCTATATAGTTGCATTCCCATGTTAGAGGCCCCTTTATAACTACCCTCTCTACCCGGGCTGATAAGTTCCTATTTTCGACTACTAAAGCCGAACTGTATTGCAAGTTTTTCTTCAAGTGTCCTCTCCGTTTCGGAGTTTGGCAATCATCATTGCAATCCTTATCTTTGAATCGGCTGTTCTAAACAACTGAATGGAGGTGCATTTATACCATTCTCTTAGGTTTCTCAGCCAAGATATGCGTCGGCCATCAGCTCTTCTCTTTCCTTGGATTCTGCCCTGCATAATAAGCTGCAGCAGTTGATACTGCTCAATTGAACATTATCGGCGCTGTGTAAAATTCGCATTATGAGAAGTATGTTCCAAATGCAATAAAACTTTTAGCAATTTCGTACTGTAATTTGAATTTTCTTTTGAACAGTATGGTAAAGACAGCATTCATTCAAAGGCATTTCTATGCAAATGTACTTCATGAGGATTCAATTTTCAGCAGTTCAATCACAGCAGTTTTTTCTTACTATCGGACATGCGATTTCCAGATCGTTAAATTATTGTCCAATATGAGCGTCACATTTTAAAGGAATAGGGTAATTCTCTACAAAAGGCAACATACATTTTTCATGTTCATGGTTCATGTATTTTCATATTTTGTATGTTTGCATTGGACATTTTCAGAGAATCCACGACATTCTATCAAAGCACAGTTTTAATACTGACGCTGCGGCTGCAGAATTATCCCGAACATACTCTAGGACTATTCAGCAAAGTACTTACAGCAAATGGAGAGAGGAATATGATAAGAACGCCAATCAAAAATCAGTGGATAACGCACAAAAACGGTATGCGGTGGGAGAGCCCAGTGGGAACAAGAGAAAGAAAGGTATATTCTACGACTTAGGCAAGCACACAACAATGCATAATCTTTTACAGTCAAACGAAGACGAGAAGAATACGACAGTGATGAAAGTACGGGAAGTCGTAATGATTTTAAAGATAGACGAGTATTTGATAGGTGAGCTCAAGCAAATAATTTCTTTGATATTGCATTCGCTTACTGCAACAAGCTAGATTCAAATTGTAGCACACTTTTCTTTATATTAATGGAGTTTTTAGTGATGATGAAGATTCGGATGCTGAAATTAGTGACGAACTGACTGGGGACAAAAAGAAAGTGATAGAGTTTTTTGAAACAGCCACTTTGAATGAATTACAACTAATGCAGTATTGTTCCAAGAAAAAAGCAGAAGCTCTCATTGATTGCCGACCTTTTACTGGCTGGATAGACTTAGTAAGACGTTATTATGATTAATTTATAGGTAACACATCGAACCATGGCTTTCTTCTATTAGGTAACAAAACTGCAAAACAATAAAAGTTTGAGTACTGATCTGTTAAACTCAGCCCAACAAGTATTGATTACAAGAAATAACATCAGACATTTGATGAAGAGATGTACGAGTTTAGCACAACAAATGGAAAGGGCCTTTGCTGCTGGTGCAGGTGTTAAGGAGCAACCCAGAAATCTGTCTTCATCGTACGTTTGATTTGGAAATTCTGCAATAATTATGTTCATCTTTCTGCTCTATTCTTCTAGACTGAGATTAACTGCATACCAAATGGTTGGATTAAATTGGTTAGCGGTCCTAAATTGTCAGCGAGTGAACGGCATATTAGCTGACGAAATGGGCTTAGGAAAGACCATTCAAATAATCGCCTTTTTAGCTTATTTGAAAGTAACGGGTCAAGCCCAAAATACACATTTAATTGTTGTGCCTTCATCAACGTTAGGTAAGTTACCAAGTTTTATTCTACAAAAGTAATGGAGAAAAATATCATACTCGCATTGGGGCAAGCATTTTCATGCAAGATGTTATTTATTTATGTATGTTGCATTAATACTTTAGATAATTGGAAAAACGAATTGGGAAGATGGTGTCCCGAACTGAGGGTATTTATGTATTATGGAAGCACTGAAGAACGGAGGGGTTTTAGGTTCGATTTAGCTAAAGGAATGTTAGCCGACTTTGACGTTATTCTTACAACGTAAGTATTATGTATTTTTTGTTTTACTTCATGCAGTGCAACTTTTGAAAGTTTGGAGTTTGATTTATTTAATTTTTGTAGCTATACCATGGTAGGAAATAGTCCTGAAGAGAGGAAAATGTTTAGAGTAACTCCTCTTCATTATGTTATATTCGATGAAGCTCACATGCTGAAGAACATGAACACTCAGAGATACGAAAACCTAATTAGAATAAATGTAAATTTATCTATTTAGCTATCTAATGCCTTTCATTTCGGCAAGCATTTTTTTGTTTTAGGCCAAACACCGCATATTACTAACAGGTACTCCCCTACAAAACAACCTGTTAGAATTGATGTCACTTTTAATTTTCGTAATGCCGAAGATGTTCGCTGAAAAAACTGTTGACTTGAAAAATCTTTTTCAAAAAAATTCCGTAAGTACTGACCAAAATACCATCATTAGCGGTGATTATTTTAATTTGTATATGTAGAAAGCAAAAGATGATGAGAGTGTACCCGCTTTTGAAAAAGAGCAAATCGAACAAGCGAAAAGAATTATGAAACCATTTGTTTTAAGAAGGCTTAAAAGAGACGTCTTGCAAGATTTGCCGAAAAAGACAGATTTGGTTGTTACGGTTGCAATGGTTCCAACCCAGAAAGAGCAATATGGGCAATTGGTTGCTTCGTATAAAAATATTAGCGTAAGATGAATATGTCAATGTTAATTAGCAGCAAATAGTTAATTTGTCCGATTTCATTTTAAATAGGAAGGGAGGAATACATACAACGGTATGAGCATAATGACTGATTTGCGAAAATTGAGTAACCATCCGTTGTTGATGCGCTATCATTACGATCTAGATCAGCTGAAGGAAATTGCAAAGCTTTTAGCGAAAGACCCAGGCTACAAAGATACTGTAGTAGAATATATTGTAGAAGATCTGAAGTGGATGTCAGATTTTGAAATACACACAATGGCGCAACAGTTTGTGGTAATTGAAATAAAATTCATAAACATCTTCCATATAAAAGTAATATTTTTTCAGTGTTTAAATAGGTATACGCTACCCGATAATTTAATACTCACATCTGGGAAATTCATGTATCTAGATAAATGCTTGCCAGAATTGCAAAGAGGTGGACATAGAGTGCTAATTTTTAGTCAGTATGTTATTCTATTGAATGTTCTCGAAGTTTATTTGCAACTTAGGAACCATAGGTATTTAAGGCTAGATGGTAGCACAGCGGTCAATTCAAGGTAGGTTCTTTATTTATTTGTCTAAAATATCTATTTAATCAAGAGTGCAAATTTTAGGCAGGATTTAATTAACAAATATACGGAAGATAAGGGAATTTTTATTTTTCTATTGTCAACTCGCGCAGGGGGATTGGGCATAAATCTTACTAGCGCAGATACTGTTATTATTCATGACATTGATTTCAATCCATACAATGATAAGCAGGCAGAAGATAGGTGTCATAGAATGGGGCAGACACAACCTGTTACTGTTTATAGGTAAATAATTAAAAAAAAAAACATACATAATACATATTAAAACACAAACAATAAAATATAAAATAATAAAACATTTGTTGCTATAGGTTGATATCTCAAGGATCGATAGAAGAGGGCATGTTAGCGATGTGCAAAGAAAAGCTGAAACTGGAAAAAGAACTCACGACAGATGGTAACTTAAAGCCTTAACGCCTTAAAAACACGACACATTGACACATTTTTTTTAGAAACAGACAATCCTGACGTGAAAAGCGTAGTAAAGCTTCTCTCTTCGGCGCTGGGAATTGATTCTTCAAAAGCTACAAATCTGGTTTCGCCAAAGAAAGAAATAAAATAGTCTATTGTAGGTTGTCAACTTTCATGGTTATTTATAATTTATGTCTAGATAGTTTTTTTGAGCACTATTAAGTTTATTGAAAGTGCATTGTACACATTTGGCATCTTTTTTTTAATGAAATAAAACTTATTTTTATCAGATATTGTGTGAAAAATCAGTACCGAGTAGTTACTACCTATGAGAAGAATTTGCGTCTTTGGGGATTGATGTTCTCCAGATTGTAAGTTCAGTAAAGAAACATTGATCACGATGATAATTTTTTGCTAGATACATGCAGAGATTTTTGAAATGCGTGATTCTGCTGACGCACTTATTTGGGACTTGTTAAGTTTACCCGAAGAGCATGGACAAATACAAAGGTGTAATACTGCAATCATATATTGCGAAAAATAAACTATTTTGATAACGTAAAACTGAATTGGTTTCTAAGATCACATTTGTGTTTCCGAAAATGGAACTTAGTCTATACAATATAAATAGAAAGCAAAACAAATAAAACATGGTCAATATAGATCTCATATCACTTCTTAAAGCAAGTTTTGCTGGTGTTTAAACAGCTGAATTACATTAATTGGCCTTTCCTTTAGTTGTTCATAGCAGTAAAATGTAAGTTTTATATTGTTGAGGCGGTTTCATTTTTTACAAACTGCTTGTTGGGCATTATACCTCAAAAAAGTATGTTAATAAATTGTGTAACAATAGTAATTAATAACAATTTATTAACACACTCTTTTTAGGTTCTTTTGATAACGATAGCAGAAAATAGCTATCGAAATGTCAAGATAATTTTTTCAAATTAATTTCTGTACTAATTGGAATTTCCTCTTACAGCTTGAGCTTAAGTGTGTCGCAGGATACCCTCTAGGTGATAGTTCTTGATTACTTTTTGATAAATAATTTGTTCTTAATGCCAAATGGGAGCACTATTTATCAATCTGTAATAAAAGAGGGAAATTTTGCTTTTTTAAAGACAAACATTTTTGAGGCAAAATACCCAACAAGCAGTTTGTAAAAAAAATAGAATGTATGTCTTTCTTTTTCAGTGTCCCTATAATTAGAGAATTTTTCAATATCTATTTGCTCAATTTCTACAAAGAAGACAGTTAAAGTATAAATTATTCATACATCTTGGTATATTAGCAGTCCAAGCCCCTTGTACATTGCATAACATGCGTACCACATACACAGTAATATAAAAATATTTTTTTATAAGCGATTAAAAGAAACTTAAAATTCAAGCGAATAATAATTTCGTACAAATAAAGCATATTTACTTTTTTATTTCGCTCTAAATAGACTAGTTTCCAATAAAAATTAAATAAGAGAAAGGTAACTTGTTACTGGATCAGGCGCATATAAAACATTTAATGAACTGATATTTTCATTTGTGACAGTCTTGACTTGGAATTGTGCAGTTTTAATTACAGCAAAATATTACTGAAAACTACTTAGTTGAGTTTAAATTCCATCATCACAGGAAAAAAGCCCGATTTTTTATGCAAAAGACAATATTTCAGTTGTGTGTTATTTTAAATTCTCCCATGTATTTATGGATTTTAAAAATATATCTGTAACATTATGCAAACATGTTTTCTGAATCTTATAAAGTTACCTACTTTAAGTAAATTACTCTTATCTGTTGATAGGGTTCAAATAGAAATACGTAAACATGAATCAACTTGCTATTGTTTCCATGTTAATTTTGACTAACAGCTCAGAAACTTTGGACAAATTGAACAAAAAAATTGTCAAAAAATAATCATATAGTTGCAGTTAAAGAGAATGATAAATAGATTAGGAACGAAAAATTAATTAATGAGTAAAATTCTGACTGACCAACTTAAGCAGTTGCTGCTTAAAGCCCGTAATTAAAGAGCCAACATTAAATTAAGCCTTCAATATCAGATCGAATTCGTAAAAAAAATTGTTTAAATCTAAATAGTTAAAGTTTCATTAGGATCAACCAAATGAATTTACCAGCCTTTTCCTTCTATAGCAGATTACACAGATTTAAAGCTCTTTTGCAATTTTTGCATACAGGGTGTCCTGTAAGCGCATGATCAAAAGGATACTGCGATATTCTTTGCATCAAAAGACGACGATCTGACCTAACTTATTAACAAAAAATGTCTGGCTAGTCTGCTATTGATGGTGAAAGTTCTTAAAAAAATTACCTTTTTTGAAATATCGGGAGAATCGTACGATGTATTTTAGTGAAACTCGCTGTGAATTTGTTCTTATGTAAGACTCATATTTTGATGAAACGATAGAATTCATCCGTTTTGGACCAGTGATGAATTCTTGAGTGTCGTGATACAAAAACTACCAGAACTTTTTATAAGGTGGATGAAATCAACTCATTTTTTTAGTGAATGCACTAATCATTTATTCACAATTTTGTGCTCTTTGTAAAATCTTGTAGCATTCATAGTTTGTACGTAAAAAAATATGTCTATTTTCTAGTCACTTAGAAATGCTAGACAAATGTCGTGATACGAGGCATAAATTAATTGTCAATCAATCTCACTTTTCTAATGAAGAAGTGACCGACATGGTTAAAGTATTAGGGGTTTGCGAAGACAATTTGCGTGAAAGCGTACGCGTTTACGCGGCGCATATTTGCACTTAATGTCTAACATTGTCAAGTGGCAAGAAAACAGATATATTTTTTTTGCGCAAAAACTATGAATGCTACGAGATTTTACAAAGAGCACAAAGTTGTGAATAAATGATTAGTGCAACAACAACAAAAAATGAGTTGATTCCATCCACCAAATAAAAAGTTCTGGTAGTTTTTGTATCACGACACTCAAGAATTCACCATTTGTCTAAAACGGCTCAACTCCATTGTTTCATCAAAATATGCGTTGAATCAAAAATTCACAGCGAGTTTCACCAAAATAAATCGTACCATTCTCCGATATTCCAAAAGATATATTTTTTGAAGAACTTTGACCATCAATAACAGAGGAGCCAGACATTTTTTGTTAATAAAAGTTAGGTCAGATCGTCTTCTTTGATGCAAAGAATATCGCAGTACCCTTTTGATCATGTGCTTACGCGACACCTTGTATATAAAATCCGGAAGGTCGTAATTAGCCAGAAAAGTAAATATTATAAAGCCAAGATTCTTAGAATTTAGAAAGGTAATAATATCAGTGTAATAATCACTATCGATTAGAATTACTTACTCTAATATTGTCAATATGGGTATACACAATATGTTGCTCTAATACCTGCAGATAGACGAAATCTAAACCTTGTTTTGTCCGCAATCAACTGCGTAAAAGAAAATCACTGCTACTGATGCTACGTCTCGACCAACATGGCCAAATAAAGCGCTTGTCAATTGCTGGAACTCGCTCTTTGTGATCTGGACCACGACACTTCTTTAGCACTGGAAAACGCCACGTAAAATAGATTGGCACCAATGTTGATTCCTGCAGCCAAATAAAAAACCATTCTCCATTGGCCGAGGGTTTCCTGAAAAAAAGTTCTAAAATACCTATTTTTCTTAAGTTATGTAAATACAAAAAGCACAATATTTTTTCTTTAAATTAGAATATTGAATTGAATAGATTCTTCAGACTTTAAAATGCAGGGTGTCCAATTTAAGAGAAGCCAGATTATGGGAACCTGGAAATGCTATGAAGTAGTAATGAAAGAGTTTACAATATAGCAAACCGGGTTCACATGTTTTATATTGTGCCTTATTGAATCCTACCTTGATTATGCTATAGATTTTAGTCTTGTATTGTGTTCCCAAAAAAAAACGTAATTTGATGTATATTTTTTGTAGCACCATGTACAGTTTGAACGACTTTTCTAAATATTTATATTGTATGAATAATCAGTTTTACTAAATACATACCCTTCCGTTTATTAGCAAGCCAATAACATACGGCGCCATAAAACCACACATATTGGAGGCAGCATTGGTAATACCATACATGGTACCAGCGTACTTAGGACTTAAAGCTATGTGGTTCATTTGATTACCAGCATATGTAGCACCGCCGAAAGCACCTGGAATGGCCAGAAGCAGCTGAGCTGCGTATTTGTTGCATCCCACATAGGCCACTCCAAGCAGGCCCAAAGAAGGAATAACGGAAGCTAAAATTTATAGTTTTTTACTTCAGATCGCAACTAATACTGTGGAAAAATACATACCAACTGAATTCCATAATTTATACGACAGTGATAACGATATGTAACCTTTCAGTAGCAGCCAATCGGCAAATATGCTGAAAAATATGCCAGCCCACCAACTGGTGAGATATGGAACAGCTGATAGCACCGCATTCTAAAATAGTTTAAAAAATTAACAAGTTTACTTCTATATTTTCACATGAAAGTTAATTAAGAAACAAAATAGGAATCATTCATAGAAACAGGTTATTTCCTGAGCAAAATAATAAATTTAATACGGACTCAAATGGCGAATTTGTGAAAAATATAAGGACTGTTTTGTTCACCTAATATTTCTATTGTGCCTTATAACATTCAAAATGGATCACACAAGTTTCAATTGGAAATTTTATTAAAAGCTGGCTTGCTTGCTACTTACTGACTCTATATCAAAATGCAATATCTGCGCCATATAAGTGGGCAATTCGGTCAGTTGGGTGTAGAAGGCCCAAGAATTTCCACACTGAGTCACCAAAATAGCCCACAGTGGCAAACAAGTGAGCATTTTTGACCATGGTACGGCACTTTTATCTTCATCCTACAAATTTGCTATTTTGATCTTTCTAACGAATAAGCGCTTACATTTTTTCTCATCGAGTGTGTATAAGTTAAATAACATGGGATAATAGATAAGATTCTTTAATAATTTTTTTAAACATTATGAAAATCTCAGAAAGGGTTACTTTGTGTTGCTTTTCTGGAAAACGTTCTTTTTCAGTTCTAGATCCAATCAGGCAACAATTTGACTATCTATTTTTCAGGGTCGTTAGCACATGACAAAGGGACATTGAGACACTTTGTCCCAAATGAAAATTATGTCCTAACTTTTATTAAGAAAAAAAAGGTGTACGTCACTGGACTAGTACTACTACTGAAAGTAAAATTTGTATTTTATTTACAACATTTAAGATTATTCGATGTTGCAATTTACTCGCTGGTATTTAGAATATCATAATCTAATCCTACAAAAGTGACAATTGGTTTATGATAACTGCAATAAGAAACGTATTGTGACACTCGATTTTATCTTGCTCGATTGTAGCTGGATTATTTACCATCTTTAATTGTAGCTTTCATTCAGACATGACATTAAATTTTGCCCTGAAACAGAAGAAAAATCAACACTAAGATCTCCACTTGAAATTAATGGAAATTTCTAGTGGTTTTGCCCAAGACAAGTAGTTTTCGTCCGAACTGCGAAAAGAAACGTGCGAAAAGGAGCGAATGGTCCAATTTCATTGCAACGTTCTGGAGCTCGCGCGCAAAGCAGCGGATGAAAACGCATCGAAAGGACACCGGCCACGGACTACACACTATTATATTTAAACGAACGGATCACAGTCTAGACACTATTATAATAGACGACCGGCCTAATGGGACCAGCATAAAATATTTTCTCTGGGGGATGTTCTGTGGGGACTAGATTGAAATCGCCGGTGGTTGTGTGCGTGCGAGAGAACTGCGTACTTGTCTTTATCTATGCCAGACATAACGACGACGTTCGCAATCCAATCCATTCACACCGTGCATAAAACAGAACCAAACAGAAGTTATCATGGTTTGATGAAGCAACCGAGTTCATTCGCTTTGGGCATGTGAGAAATTATTGAGTGTCTTGGTACAAAAAATTTCATAACTTTTTAAGTTTCAACTGATTATATTGCGTTGATGCATAAATTATCTTTTGGCATTTTTGTCCTCTATAAAATCTTGAAGCATTCATGGTTTTTGCGCAATACTAAATAATAAGTTCGGGTTAAAACAGATATATTTTTTTTGCGCAAAAACTATGGATGCTACGAGATTGTACAAAGAGCACAAAGTTCTGAAAAAATGATTAGTGCATCAACCTAAAAAAAATGAGTTGATTTCATCCTCCAACTAAAAAGTGCTGGTAGTTTTTCTACCACGACACTCAAGAATTCACCACTTGTCCAAAACGGCTAAACTCGATTGTTTCATCAAAATATGAGTCTTACATAAGAACAAATTCACGGCGAGTTTCACTAAAATACATCGTACCATTCTCCCGAAAGTTCAAAAAAGATAAATTTTTTGAAGAACTTTGACCATCAATAGCAGTGGAGCCAGATATTTTTTGTTAATAAAAGTTAGGTCAGATCGTACTCTTTTGATCATGAGCTTACGGGACACCCTGTATTCAAAGTACTAGAAAACTACGATTTTTTAATTTCCCGCGAGAATATTTCGGAATTTTCTTTGCTAAATGAAACCAAATGAAGAATATTCTATAATTATCAAAAAACTGTCTATAAAAATGAGGGGTTAAAAAATCAGCAAAGTCTATTTTTCTTATATTTTCAGTCCTTGTTATATTAAATTTTGAACATTTTCAAATGTGCTTGATCTGCTAATCTTAAACCGATCAGGTTTTTTGGTTTCTTTCGTGTAAGATGAGATAAATCTAATTTATTAGATGCATTAAAATAGCATTGAATGGATGAAAATAATAAAACTTATATAGTATACAAATGTATAAAATGTATAAACTATATTTTTTTTAACAATAATAATTTAAACAACCGTAAATAATCAATTTAAAAATGATGCTATTTTAATACAACGTTTTTAAACTTATACTTTTAATGTAATCAAATTTTCTAATACATATTATATTAAATAATAATATCATATACCAAATATTTGCAGAGTAAATGCTATTTAATTAGAAAATAATGGAAAATAAAATAGGGGTTTGAGTTAAAATCATACTTTGTGATAATAAATTGGCTTGGATTACCAAACTTTTTCTAACTGTGAACTACCTCAGTTGATTCAGAGCAATAAAAAAATTACCTGAGGTCCGATACTGGCTAGAATAAAAGCTTGTTCTTGTCGGTCAATTCTAGGGTGCGTGGTGGGTGAGTCATAAACAAGGAATATCCAAAATATGAACCAAATGACGCCCAAAACACCAAATATGTAAAATGCTAACGGCCATCCTCCCGTACCATCAGACATTTTTAAAGAGCATAACCAACCGGAAAGCGGTAGGGATATTATAGTTCCAAAGTTAGAACCTGCAAATGAAAAAAATTGCTCCAAAATATCCAGCCTGCGCTAATTTTACTAGTATCAATTTGCAATTTATTATTGTAAGTGAGTAATTATGCAATAATAGAGATAAGAATAAACATGAAAAAGAATGGTCCAAATCTGACCAAAAATGATACAACAGTTACCTGCATAGACATAAGCACCAAACTTGCTCCTCTCTAGAGGGGGAATCCATTTTGCTAGCATAGCATGCATAGAAGGATACGTGACTCCCTTAAAATTGAATTAGAATTACAGTAATAAACCACGGAAGTAACTCTATAAAATAAGTGTCAGATATCTACATGCTTCTGGTCGTTTTTATTGCAAGCCATTGTTAATAAAAATTATCCCCGACAAAAGTATATATTTACCTCTCCCATGCCCTCCAGAATCCTAACAATAATAAAGAAAGTAAAGTTAATCCTAGCCGCTATAGGCGTTAAAAGTGTAAAAACTGCAGTCATCAGCACCCCTAACCCGTACACCTTTTTACCGCCGAAAACTTCGGCAAATCTTCCTCCAGGAATTTGAGTTAAAACGTATCCATAGAAAAAGGAACCGAGCACGATTCCTTGCTGTCTTTCGTCCCAATTGAATTCACCATTCTAAAATATAGCTTGTGGTGAAGATGAAATTCTGTATGCTCCTGATTTGCAATGCTTACAGATGGTGTCGTGGAATTGGACACATTTCCTGCTGGGCATTGGTCAAAAGTATTGTTCTGAATAATTGGCGCTGTTTGATTAATCATAGCAAGAATTGCTACAGACAGATTGACTCTCATAGCATATACATTAGCAAAACCGAGAAATCCCAGAACGCCCAAGATGTGTCTAGCTTTAATGCAGTTTTTCGTATCCTCAACTACAAAAGAAACAGCTGGTGAGGTTTTCGTATAAAACATTTTATTTTACATTAATTACATAAAAACTCAATCATTTTTTTCCATAAAACATATATAAAATAGAGAATCCAGTTTTTTCTTAATTAATAATGCATAATAATTAATAACATTTAATTAAGGACTATTTTCGCCAAATTGTCCTAACCGTTAATGTCTTATTTTTTATTAGGGTTTTTTTTAGTTTACAAAGCCAGGATAAGATACGTACAAATCTGGGTGTGTATGATATTTTCCTATGGACAAAACAACTTATTTGATGATTGTCTCGAGTACCTTCACATAGCCTGTTTCTTATTTAGTTACTTGTCCATGTTTTTTCTTTGTTTAACACTTTAACATAATGTGATTTGTAAAATGTTACAAAGCAATAAAAAAATATTCAAATATGTACGAATATATGTGAATGTGCATGAGTATTATATTATTTTACGATCAACTAATAATAATCGATAAGTATTAAATAATCGTCAGGTTAATGGAGAAGCACAAAGCCCGAAAAAAAAATTTGCATGAGACCCGAAGATGTCAAAACCGGTGGAAAGTATCGTAGATATAATAACAAAAAAAAACTCTTAAGTGTAGGCTTTTTGCATCTTCTATAAAGCAAATCTTCATTAATAAACAAGATTTAGCAATACAAATTCCGTTTGTATGGTACATTAGACTCAAATTTATTATTTATTAGTACTTAAGTTGAGTCTTCTAAAATACTTTATTTTCTACCAGGGGCGGAGCCAGCTTTCGAGTCAAGGAGCTCATGACCCCCATGCTGACATGGTATCGTTGGATAGAAAATAAAAAGTTCGATTCAGTCATAACAACATGTGTGGGGAAATTCGGGCAGTTTCGACCCAGGAAGCTAAATTTGAATATCATACATTGAACAGCGGTGGATTCAGGTTTCCCGTAGCAAAAAGTACTCTTTTGTTGTCTATGAAATTAGAAAAGTTGTCGTTAGTCGACATAAATCCAGCACAAAAGGGGGTCATGACCCCCATGGACTGGATCTGCCCTTGTCTCCCACAAAGTGTTAAACATTTAGTATAAAATCCTAAGCAAAATGATTGAAACTAGTCTAAATCAGTATTCGAAATGCAGCAGGTACTTAACGAAAGCAATCTTTCTTTAATTAGACCAATGTCTAATTAACACCAAGATATTAAAATACTTATAAAAGCGTTCTGTTATATCAATAGCATATTTTCAGGAATCGAAATATCGTAATATTAGAATCTACTTTACACGCAATGTATAAGGCTGGACTATTTTTAACTGGCAATTTTTACATAAAATAGTTAGAATACTATAAAGTGTTAATTAAACCAAAAATGATTCTTGAAGAACAGACTATCAATCGCCTACTTTTGAGATCAATATTCCTGTTATCATATATTTTGCGGTAGTAAAAGTTCGTTACTCATACCTCTTAATCCCAACGCCGAAAATTAATTTATAATTGAATATACCTTATTATTGATATTTGCGCCGAGCCATTAAATACATCGTAAACATTAAGATATAGGAAGAATTCTAAAAACAAAAAAATTTAATTTCTAACCAAAGCATTCTTATCTTCTAGAGGCAATAAATGACCTATATATCAAATTCAATTTTGTTTTCAGCTTTCTTAGCATTCATTTTTTTTTCAATTTAGCGAGATTTATCCTAACGTCCATTGAAAGTTTAGTGAATAGAACACCAAAAGCTCTAGATAGATCTTGTTATTATTAAATATATGTACATGTATTAGAAAATGTTGTTTTTGTTCAAAGATACTACATGGCCCTCGACCTCATCAATATATAAAATAATCTTAACTACTAGTTTGTTTTTATTTCGACAATTTGTATTCAATTTCGATTACTTTCTTATAGTTAGTTTAAATGAAAATGGTGATAATAATAATAATAACAATTGCATTTTTATGTAAAACATTACCTTTATCAAATTCCTCATAATTACTCCGTACATCAAATATGTATTTACTGATACTGGGCACTTTTGAAAAATCTGCGGATTTTAAGATTATTTTCGCTTTTTTACGGACATTGACGGGCATAATTTCCTTTAGTTCTGCTGATCCGTTTTCGAAATTAACAATAACTTGGACGTTATCTAACAGACTACCGATTGACGTAGCAAGGTAATAATGCAAAAAGCCGAACATTTTATCGCATATAGTTTTTAAAAAGTTATCAATATACACTTACACGGTGAATAGGTACTAAAAAGTGTGCTTAGATTATACAGAAATGTCCATTTATATATTAAATAAAGTTTGTTACATGGACTTGATTGGTTTGACCACTTGCATTATTTTTATATACTATTCACAATGAGTAATGACTTGGTATATAATCGTCATCATATATTCATCATCCTCACATGAGGTATTAAATTGTGAAATATTGAAAGTACTTACTTTTCTTTTGTCTGTAAATATCCTCTTTAAGTTCATGTTTAAAAACATTAAATGTTAATGTTAGCAAAAAATGCTATATTTACTACAATCTGGTAATAAATAGAAAATATTTTAAAGGTTTAATACCAATCGCAATAGTTCACTTGAAAGTGTCCATGCTAATAATATGGATTAGTATTCCACCTGACGTTTCGCCTTCTTCTGCAATAAGCAGTATCAATAGTAGTGCAGTGCGGAGATACACATTGGACTGCCTTAACGGCTTTATCCTGTCTGTTTAACGTTTAATTATGAATAGATACGAACAAAACAGGGTAAAACTAGTCTACTCGGAAATTGGGCAAGAATAGGGTCTTTTAGCTTGTCTCATGACAATGTCGCTGCGAATTTAAAAAGCGGATATCTCATTTTATTTTGGTCCACCCATTAAGTCACTCATTTTATGAGGTTTCCTAAATAGGATTAATTCAATAAAGTTCCTAAGTAAATAAATGCTTATACAATAATAAATATCGATTAGAATCATTAATAAACGTTATCGTAAATATAATATATATTATTATAATATAATTGTATTAATTTATTTTTATAGGGCACATCCAATTAAATTCATATCACAGCAAAAGCACATATAATTAATTCTAGTAGAAAAAATCAAAGTTCTATTGTTAAAAAAAACTGAAAATTAATGATTTGGTGCTGAATCTAAGATTCTAATAAATTTAGATATTTAGTATAGACATACATTCTAGTTTTTAAATTCTTTCAATCAATCAAGATTGTACTATGCACTATACAAGTTTTGTAACTTGCATTTTCGCAAAACAAAAATATTCTTTAAAAATTCTTCACTCGCAAAAATCCAGGCAAAGTTCGATGGTGCGTTATGAATTTATGTTTGGAGCTACGGGTAAAGAATGTCGAATCCACACGATAATTGAGAAATAAAAGTCAAAAGAGACACAGAGTTATTTCAAAAGGCAGTTGATTATACCCAAATTTATGTTAAAATTCATCCAAGAAAAACAGCAATAAACTTCCAGGTTTCTAATCACTACATTTTTAATTCCAAATCAAAATCAATTCCTGGACTTCAGTCATTTATTGTCTATTTATCAATTAAAATACGTCCAAGATTTTCAAATATTTTATTTGATTCTGCACTCTACACATTTATACAGGTGAGGAGACGGGAATTTAATGTTGGGAACAGACAGAATCAAATAAAATATTTGAAAATCTTGGACGTATTTTAATTTATAAATAGACAATAAATGACTAAAGCCCAGGAATTGATTTTGATTTGGAATTGAAACACAGTCAGGAAAGTATGTACATTTTTAATGTGGGATGTATGTAATGTGGTTTTACTGTCTATACAGTATTAGATAGGTATAGAGATTCTAAGGTAAAAGTTCCTAACAATCTTTTCATTTAATAAAATTTTTAAATTATTTTACTGAAATAAGCGTCCCTTAAAGCCTTATCGCAAAATGTGTCGTTTTTGAGCAATGTAAACAATTAGTTTTTTCCGGTTCGTTTTTAATACGAAAAACAGCGGTGACGGTAGGTACTTTTTACAATTTAGTAACTTTTGAGATTTATAGTCAGATGTAATGTTTTGCTGTTTAAAGTAAATTGTTTTAATCCTTTGAGAACGACGCATGTTTCGATAAAGCTTTAACAGATTAGATGACTGTGTGTCACTGATTGCAGCCTTTAAGCAGAGCTCAGGCCACTTTTTCATTTACTTTTAATGCAAAATTTATCTTTCGATTTTAATGATGTGGCCTCTGTTCAATATCAATAAAACACCACAACCATTTTTAAAATGTACTTTTTTATTTGAAGGTAAATTTTATCGCTCCATATACTTTCAATTTTAATTTAGAATAACATATTAAAGCACATTATCTTATTCAACGCAAGTTTAAGGATTTTATTGAAAATTTATCTATATAGTCATAAATTACACCAAGACAATCCATTTAATGCAGAAAATTCACTATATGATATTAGAAGTGTTGATACTATCTTTTTCGGTAGAAATTTCCTTATTCTATTATGTAGAATTGTAGCTTTTTAGAAGTCTTGTCGGATGTGATTTTGATTGGGCCGAGTAGGGTGTTAACCCACTTTATGCCTTATGCAATGAATATGGACTATGGTAATGATCCATATATGATGATGATTAGGATAACTCATTTAAATTTTAAGTTTCATTATCATGATTCATTTGTTTATGTACATCCCATCAGATGTACAAATCTGCAAGCAGTCCACCTTTTTCAGAGTTCATCTGCGATTGAATTTCTGCTTATGGTGCTGGTTATAGGCATATAACTGGTGATTAAATTGAAATATTAAATATGCTGAGTGTGCTTAGTGCTTATATGCAGGTGCACATTTTGCTTAAGGTGCTGGTTCTGGCCATATAACCGTTACCGCCGACAGTAGGCCTGGGTAACTGGTTCATTTTTAAGAGCTGGCGCAGTGCTGCGCAAATGGCTTGGGGCGCCAATTCAACAAACCGGCGCAGAACCTCAGTTCCTTTGCTCGGGGCAAACGTTACTTAAATTAAATTGAAGGTAGCAGATGTGGGACAATGATGAAAACGTCACTATTTATTTATTTTCCGACGTTTTGACCTGTATTACGGTCTTCTTTAAGGCTAAAATTATGTGTGAACGTTCTGTCAAAGTAGATTCATTATAGTAAATGCATCCCCATCGCTATTACCTTGCCATGAAGATGCATTCACTATAATGAATCTACATAGACAGAACGTTTACACATAATTTGGGCCTTGAAGAAGACCCCAGCAAAGGTCGAAACGTTGACAAATAATTAAATAGGTCCTTTTTCATCATCATTGTCCCACACTTGCTACCTTCAACTTAATTTTCCAATTGGCACACAAAAAGACCAAACAAAATGGTTACTTAAATTATGAGTTACACAAATTATGTGACCCTTTTTTTAGTTGTTTGGACAACGTGGTAAAACATGTAAAAATGTTGATGACCATTTTTTCAGATGTTAAAATTCCAGTCTCCGGTCTCTGAAGCTTTAATCCACTTTAATGAATGAGTTATAAATCATCGGCTAATGAGTTATAACTCATCAACTCAGAAAGTGGCAATAACTCAAATCGCAACTCAACACAGTGTTACCCAGGCTTAGCCGAGTCATTTTACGGCGGTAACGATATAACTCGTATTTAATTAAGGAGAATAGGTAATAGTCAGCTTTATGTAAAATCACAGACTACTGCTAGAACGAATACTGCTTTTAGAATATGGTTTAGTGATAACATTATTATGACTAACTATGGACTTTGAACGGAACCAGGCGATATATTCAAATGTAACAAAGAGTTTAACAATGCTTCTATATGACAATACGGATAAAATGCAAAAATATACCTAGATTATAAAATAGTCACATTTGGCACGTTCAACTTATAAATCATGTCCAAATACGTATGTATGGTGAACATTTTTCGAGTGAAGGTATGCATTTTTACAAGCGCAGTTCATGACGAGATTAAGCTGTTTTTAGTTATCTATAGAGTTATGAATATTAAATGAATTTGTAAATTATGAAAAATTAACAAACGAAAAATGGTGTGCAAGTTTTTAACAGTACAATCTGATGTTGGTCTCATTGCTGTGTTCATATGACTATTACTTGAATTGAGCCAACGAACTTGAACTTGAAATAAGCTGTACTGAATCAATGTTTTATAAATTATCAATGATAATCAATTGGGATTAAAAAGTAATCGTGTATTTAGCTATAATATGCTGGTTCTTACCTGTTGGAGGTATAATTCGAGTAGTTTCATCTTCATCTTCATAAACACTCTCGTCGTCACTTTCACATTCATTAATTAGTTCATCTCTAGCAGGATCATACATGATTTAATGAGTATCACTAAATATTTAACTATGTATCTGAATGTAATCTAAAACCGCCGAATCTATTGTTTCTACATAAATTCAGCTCAGATGACTCACAAATATAGTGTGCTCAATTAATTAACAGTTATTCAAAGCACTTATAATGAAAACCACGAAAGCCAGATCTCGTGTTGCGTTACATACTGTGACAAAATGTTGTACTTAAGCTTTTGAAAATACTTTTAAAATACAAATACAAATTGCCTATGAACAAGCTGAATCAGCTGTGTTTTTGTTTTGGTTGTCAATTTTTACAGTGTTGCCCAATGCGTTTGCGAAGAGCGTTGAGTTTAAATAATGCGATGGAACGACACAAAACGAGATAAAACATATTGAACGCATTCAAATTTGTCGAGTTTTTTTATACTGAAAATGTAAATCAATATTTTAATGTATTCACTCTGTCCGAATTCATTCTGGTTATTTAATTGCGGTCATTGACTCATATTTCTGCACTTTAGTTTGCTGACAGAATATAATTTAGGGCTAGTGATTTTTGAGTACCTACACAGTAAATACGGGTAAATTCAAAATTGGCGTATTCATTTAAAACGGTTACGGATGCTTATCTGGAGAGTACGGAAAATGGTTAAAGGAATTTGGTTAACAAGCAATATTTTATGGTAGTTTTTGTCACATTTTCTATATGGAACATTTTGTTCCTATTATTTTCTTCAGAAAACGCACAGCGGCAACTAAGCGCCGAGGCATGCCTTTGTTGACAAAATGTCAACGTTACATTTGCGGTTAGTTGTCGAATTGGGCTCTCAAGGATTAAAATATATAACAATGTTAAAAACTCATTACGTTCATCCTTTTGAGGAGACCCCAAGTCGGCCATGAAAATTCCCAAATTTTGTACATGATAGACTCGCGAAACCAACTTTTCAATTTTATTGTTGTTGTGAAAGCAGAGCCACTTTATCATTTACCATCTAGAACGCCACATTCCGCGGGAAAACGAAAGAACGTGTGATTTACAAAAAAAAAATTTGATGATAAGAATCCAAAATCAGAACTTTTAGCAAAGAATTCAATCTAATAATTTCTTCCTTAAGCTCATCCCTGTTGTCTGATCCGATAAAGTTCAAAATTAGTATACAGTTTTATAACTCCTACTCATTCCATATAAATGTTTTAAAATTAAGGTCAATATGCAACCCTTTAAAAGGTTATTGACGGTGCGTGGTCAATTGTTTGTATTCCTTTATCGCCTTGGCGTTTTTATTGGAGATTTTAGCTGGACGATACTTAAGCAATGCATTATTATACAAGAAGTTTAATAGTGAAACATTTAGCGGTTTATAGACCAACGTTTGTTTCAGCTTGGAGAATTTCTTTAATAAGGTTTGCTTCTTCACTGCATTTTAAAAGTATTTCAGAGTAGATATTAATTGAGCACAACTTTAGGTCAATAAATCTGTGGGTATTAAAAAAACAACTGAAATTTTAAAGTAATATGCTACCTATATTTAATAAATTATTTTTAATTCTATTTTAGCAACAATTAAATTTTAAGATTTCTTCAAAGGGCATTTGTTGATTTTTGTTTAATTTTCAAGTCCTATTCCCATACCATCATTTTGATAGCCCAGGATATTTAATAGATCCATGGTGGACAGACTGTCCCCTATGAATTTTTTCTCTTCCATCAGGCATTGCTTGTCCATAGAACACGCATCTGTGAAATAAAATGCATAAAACTATAAACTTTTAAATATGACATGTGCTAAATTGAAATTGCATTATTATTTTGGATTTTCTTTTGAGATATTCGTATTTAGAAGATCTGCTAGAAAGTTTTCAAAGCAATACGACTTGAGCAGGAACTTAGTTTCTCACTGTATT
Source organism: Dendroctonus ponderosae (assembly GCF_020466585.1). Taxonomy (NCBI): domain Eukaryota; kingdom Metazoa; phylum Arthropoda; class Insecta; order Coleoptera; family Curculionidae; genus Dendroctonus; species Dendroctonus ponderosae. Next base: position 4,287,833 of record NW_026018165.1, read on the forward strand.
GTCCCTTTTTTGCTTAAAAAATATGTACTAGCGTTTTCCGATTTTTAACTTATTTATTTATTTATTCTGTAGGGGTGTTCAATTTTTGACCATTTTCAGTAAACTTGCTATAATTATGGAGACTCCATAGTTTCCTAAAATCTTATTCCTACGTTATTATTTATATTTTTACTGAACATATTTTGTTATTGCAGTATTTATGGCGAAAATTGTTGATAAATACATCGCACGCCAAGCGGAATATTTGAAAATGTTTCAATAACAAGAAGAACAGGAAGAATTCATTACAAAAAACTTGCTTGGTTGAAATGTTTAAATGCTCACCAAAATTATTGCCTTAGGTTTAGTTCTAAAACGCGTTTCAAATAATGGAAATATGGAAGGGACTTATTTTAGTTAAAGAAAATATTCCCACATAATTGCAGGAATACCAGGAAAATTCGTATTCCGTGCAAACTGCTTGCTGTAACGTTGTTTATCATGTTGTTGGCCATATTCAGGGCAATAAAAATATTAACTGTTGCCATGACCTCTTTAGGTAAACTTTTGGATACATTTTTGCAAAATTTATGGTTTTTTTACATCTTTGTGCAATGCGAGATATATTATTTACCTTGACTGCAACAGATCCCGTCCATAGCACATCTTCCAGTGTTTTTCCTGCAATTTGAATTTCCAGCTATGCAGGGCTCTGATTCGTGGAACATTCCTTCTCTTTGACACCGAATTGTTTCTGGGGTACCGAGAAGACATCCGAAGGGACCGCAACAAATTGAAGGGCCGAAACACTGCCCTGCACCGCCAGGACCACAAGGTATGCACTAAACCGATAATTTTGAACTAATGAAAAACACCATTCACGAAAATAATTGAAAGGCTAAAGCAAAAATAAGTAGAGAAAAACAGAGGAGCGCTTGAAGGTGGACGAAGTGTTGAAGTTTGGCGCATATACGGGTTTCTTTTTCTATTAAGCAATTTATCGTAATGTTTGTTAGCATTTACTTAGTAGTAGTTTTTCGATAAACCAGAAAAAAAAATTCAATCTTGTAAGAATAATACAAAACTAAAGTTCCTGCATGGCAAAACATATAATTAATTAAACTAATGGGTTTTTCGGATCTTCTTTTTAAGAAAAATTCTACCGCACGACGGCCTAAACACCCATTAGTATCAAGGAATGGCCTTGAAAGTCTATCTCCTTTCATATAATTAATGTTTACAACATGTGAAATGCTGCATTAATAGTAATCATTCCATACACCTTTGTACAGAGTATATTGAAATGGAGCTTTGATTTTGCTCGATGTTGGCTTTTGTGATATAAAACTGTTCCGCATTTGTATAGATAGAGTACCGACATACTTCTGCAAATTCTTAAGTTTCGATATACACGGTGTTCAGAAATTTTGAGCTATATTTTACGACCACATTTTAAAGGTGGCATAACTGTGGTACATAACGAATGTTTTTGCAAGGGACACGCTTTCAAATTATTACCTACATATTAAAAATATACTGTTTTACCTAAACACACATAATAAAAATATACTCTTTTACCTAAAAAATATATTAAAAATACACTGTTTTTAAATAATTATAATACATTGTAATTAAAGGTCATGCAATTGCATACTCTTCTTTTAAACAGTCTTATAAGACGCGTTATGTAATGGAAATTGAGAAAAAATGTTGAAAATGAGCATAAAATCTAATTATGTATCTACTGTATGAAGAAAATAACAGATGGATTAAAAAGTATGAATAAATACATTGTATTAAGGAAAACTGAATTACCTGCTTAATGTTATTTGAAGTTGAAAGTCCATACTTTCCAGACCTTTTACCACCTCGAGGACAATTCGTTATCAGACAACCAGACACTAAAATGTTACTAAGTAGTATGAACATCAAAATTTGCGAAATCATTTTAGCGATTTTTGAGCTTGAGCGAGAAGTCATCACTGTATGAAGCTGAGCTACAACTATGCCTTCTTACCCTCAGTTTCACATTTTTATATGATTTTTAGTTTCTCCCACTTTTACCCGCATCTTTTTTAAAATAGGCACGTTCACATTCTAATTCACTATTCGACATGGCTTTCAGATTTACCGGATAGAACTAGGATTTGATATGGAAACGATGCTGGAACGAGTCTGGAATGGAATCGGTCGCAAATCCGTTGATTTTTAAGCTCTGTATTAGAATATGTCTGACTCGGAAGACGATTGCAACGAAAAAAGGCTGAATGTTGCGGTTTTAGGAGAGCAGAATGTTGGAAAGGTAAACACAGCAATTGTACTAAGAACTATATAGGATTAAACATCCATACAGACGGATATAAAAAAATTGCACTTAGTGACAGAGCAAGTGGATTTTTTTTGTTATCTGCAGTAGCAAACACCAAAACTTGTGAAAAGCCGTTCAAGTTCGGTTAACATAATAGAAATTTTCAACAGCGGGTTGCATGAAATATTTGAAAGTGAACTCCACTTTCGTTAAAAGTCCGCCAGAAGTTTGATCCTCAACATGAGCTCTAGATCGCAAAAATCGTACCAAGAGCAGAAAAGTTATCGCTGCAAAATCAAAAAGTTGATTTTTTGAGACCACCCTGTAAATAAAATAGATGATCAAAAAATTCAAAAACCGTTTCGAGCTGTTTGCATTATCTTTCAACTTTTGGTGTCGAGATGCAAAAAAACTTTTTCTGTCCAACTAGGTGCATGCCGAACTTTTCCGAAATTTTTCATTTGCTACCATGTAGAAAATTTATTTGAGGCTCTTAATTTTTACCAAAAAATTGACTAACAAAAAACAATTGCTCAAGGGCTCAATAACGCTTCAGAACTTCAAAGACACCAAATCTCTCTAAGCAATCAGAATTTATCCAGCTCTAAAGTTAGGGCAAATTTGGCGGTCTAACTTTCATTTTGTTGAGCAGTTCATTACAAAAGGTTATTGAAAATGAACACTTGAAACGTTCTTCTACGCCTTTTATATTCTAGACCACAAAAACATTATTTAATCTAATCTTTATTCTGAAGTAATTTTATCTACTGATGATTTAGTTTTTTTCGAATTTTCTTCAGTTGCAAAGCAACTTTGTGTCTTTTTGACTTCATTATTCTACATTTTTTCTGCAGAATGTCACTCATTTTGTATTTGAAACATTGCCGCAATAAATACTGCATGTTGCATGTTGAATAATTAAAAGGAAAACCACTCACAAAAATTAGCCATACCTTTATTTTCCGCTGCAACTCTCAAGAGTTGGAGTCGGACAAGATTTCGAATTATTATTAAATCGATAATTTATAAAAAGTTAAACTTTTAGGAGAAGAAAAAAATTATCAAACTACTTTTTGTAAAACTGTTAGAGTATAAGACTTTCATTATAAACTTTTAGGAAAAACCGTCAACGTCTTGGACAAAAATATTACTTTGTTATAAATTCCTCGTTAATTGATTGGTTACTAACTTTATTTCAATCAATTTTCAAATTCAATCATCAATTTTCAAATTCAATCAAATTTTTCAGCAACATTTTAGACCTTTCCAACAAATGTAATTTTCTTACGCAACAAGAAAAAACTACTTTGAAGAATATGATTTTATTGATATAGAAACTTCTATTTAAGAGATGATCTAAGCAATAACAGTTTTGCATTTTTTTGTCAACGCCCGGTATATCTATTTTATTTTCAGTTTTCTATTTTGAAAAATCTCCTTATGTGTGTTTTCTAGACCAATTTAATTAAAAGATTTTGTCATGATGACTTTTCGAGAATCTATGTGCCAACCATCGGCGCCGACTTCTACATAAAAAGAGTAACTCTATCTAGAACCAAAGATGTTATTGTAAGAATAGCTGATGTAAGTGGATTGGAAATGAATGGACACATGGTATCCACCTATTTATTTAAGACAAATGTAAGAATTTCTTGCTTTAATTTGTGAAATGTACCCATTCGAATTATTACTGTATATCTAATTATTATTCGTATTAGTAATATTTGTAGTGCTTAATAAACAATTTAAAATTATAATTGTTTAAAAATTTTCATTATTATTAGATATTGAAACATATTTATCTTCAAGTGACTCAATTGAAATTCGAAATCAAATGAACTTGCTTTCTGTTTGTAATCGCAAATTCACAATTTTTTGTAGATAATCCTATTGGTTTACGATATAACAAATATGGAAAGTTTCAATTCACTTAATGTATGGCTGAAGAAAATAAATGAAATAATGAATCGTTACACTGAAGAGGAAAATCCAACAATTGCAGTTATGGGAAATAAATGTAGGTATTTAGAACAAATTCAGTGAAGCATTTTGGCTTTTATAGAAGGAAATATGTACAGAAAATCAAATAATAATTGCATGTAATCATTCTTCGTGTAACAAAGGCTTATGTAAAAAAACTGAATATATTTGCCTGAAAGATTGAAATTTATGCAGCTTGCAAAAACGTTTATCAAGAGATTAACTAGCGAAAGCTTCCAAAATATAGTTTCTTTGTCAGATTTATTTTGTTTTCTTTCCTACATCTGCTTTATAATTTCAGTTTCTAAAACCATTTGTAAAAAGTAAATTTAATATTTTTTACTTAAGGTCTTTTTAATTCTATTGACAAGTTCTACTCGATGTACGAAATGAAAGCAAACATTTAACAATTTTAAATAGCCACAGTTTCAAATGGGTAGATTAGATGTTCATTAAGTAACTCATTTTCGATCGACATCGACAAAAACAAGTAAAATGCGTTTTATTGAAAAGCATCAACAGCTCGATGTCTGATTATCTCTGCTTTGCAAAATTGTTCCAACGATTTCCAATTGAAACCAACTAGGTATATTTTGGTTATCATGAGATATTTATATTAATTAATAATAAACTGTCCATTGCGTTGGAGATAGTGTTGGTGTAGCGTAATAATATAGATCTTCAAAATAGAAAAACTGTTAAATTGCTTTATGTTAACACCTTCTAATATACAGGACCGTTTATTGCTTGAACAAAAAAACCAATGTTTTCTATGGACATTTACTGTTTATTTTTTTACTCAATCTATAAAGAAATAAAAAAGAGAAATTATCTGTCGAAACCTTAACTTAAACATCAACTTAAATCTATATGAAAGAAGCTTCAAGGTATTTCATTAAAAATAAAGAAAATGGTAGTAAATAAGTAGGCACTTATTTACTTAAGTAGGCGAATTAATTATAGTAAATGCTAACATAAGGAAAGAGAAACATGAAGTAAACGATTGAAACAACAAATTAATTTTTACCCTTATTTATTAGTTTAAATAGATTGAGTTATACTCAGCATTTTGAGTATAATGAAAATTATGTTTTATAAGATATTCCGAAATATATCTGCTGATGTTTCCTTATTTTACACCAAAAAGATCCTTTCTTATAAACTTGAGCTTTGAATAGATTTGATTCATTGATCATGAGCTACAGGCATAGCTTTAAACTCAGTGTTTTCGTTATAAATCTTTGAAACTCTTCAATCCAGACGTTTTTCGCTTTCAACATCAATTGTTTCACATTTGAACCTATGTCGCAAAAACTGTTAAAAAAGGTGAACTGAAATATTCAGAAGTTGAACAAATTTTGTTTAAATTAAATATAAGTTCAAAATGTATTTTCTTTAAAATATATCCCGGTCTGTTTTAGGCGATTTGGAACACAAGAGAGCCATGCGACTTCATGTTATCAACCAATTTGCTCAGGAAAATAATTTGACAAATTTTTCAGTATCTGCAAAAACTGGAGAGAAGGTATGTTAATCATTGGCCCAACATATTGCAACAAACATATAATAAATTTCTTTAAATCTTACTTATTATCTTACTGTTTATTTAAGTGTTAAACACTTTCGCCCTACTTGCAATTGCTCGTTTCTAATAGTTTTAAAATGTTTGTTCGTAGGTGAATTCCTCCTTTATAGAGCTTATCGCAGCCTTTTTCAGTATAGTGCTGAGTGATTTGGAAAAAGATAAAGAAAAATCCATAATAAAGGCAGAATTGATATCACGCACTCCCCAGCCAATCAAGCAGGATTCGAAGCGTGTTAGTGGAAAGAGAAAGCAAAGTAAATTGAAGAATGTAGTTACTAAACGCAAACTTAACAATCAGTCGTGTACGATCCAGTAATAAATTGTTTTTTAATATTTAATGTGCGTTTTTGTATGTCTGTATTACAAGCGTCTATTTCAAAAACAAATATATTTGTTAATACTGACACTAAATAATAATACTAAGGAGACTGGCTATCTAGATAATAAATGTGTTAAATTTTCCAAATTATTAATCTCTTTTTTCTAGCCGTTCTAATCGTAATCAATAACATGTGATGTTAGTGCGTTTATTCCAAACTTATATTTACAGCATGGTAAAATGAAGTGTCGGTGATCTCTTGAATCCGATCAATTGGGTTGGTAAGCGATGTTTTCCGAAACTATCAAACTCTCTCAAGTGCCTTCGTCTAATCTATCTAAAAATCATCACAATGCCTGCCAAAGAAGCCAATGA
>NW_026018165.1:4295377-4319809 GCF_020466585.1 Dendroctonus ponderosae
TATATACTTTTCTTCAGGTATTCCAGATAGTTCTAGAAATCTCTAGTCCAGGTGCGAAATTTCCCGCTTGTCAGTGTCATATTTGACAGTAAATGGGAGCCCCATTTGGGCCCCATGAATTTCGATCCCCCATTCCAAACGTGAGTACTCCAGGCCATTTCCGTTACAGTATTAAACATCCAGTATAAGTTATTCTTGACTTTCTTCTCAAGAATCAGATTCTGAAAATAAGAATTGACTAAGCTTCGACTTGCTCGATCTGTCCGCTCTTCAGCACGACATTTCAAATGAATGCATGAATTTTCCTGAAGGAAGTCCGCTGCTGCTTTAATTGCCCAGCCCCATATCAAAAAATGGAGAAAATCAATGATTGAACAACATTTTAGTTATTTTGAAGGTCCGAGATTTTCTCTTCTAATGCTACTATCAACGTTGTATCGTCTGCATATTATGCAGATTTGCATGTTTTCCAATACGCGTAAAGCATATTTGAGTATATTCATACAGAGTGTAATAATCTGGCGGAAAATAAAAATTTCTACTTAATTGCAATAATTGCTCAAAAATTATTTCCAGATTAGCCGTTCATGAGATTGATATACCAACATTATTTTCAGGAGTTCTGGATATCAAATTAATCTTACGATCTTTCAAATGCATTCAACCGAACCAAAATTATATGGATTATTGTATATACCTTAATTCATATATACTTTTCATATTTCCATAATATTAATTTATATTACGCAGTTGCTTTAACATAATTGGTACATACTGTATATTTTTTTGGCTTTTTCACTTTTCATCTGAACGTATATACATTTTTCTCTAGGATGTGGTTCTGTTGAATTTTGAGTTGACTCATTTGCATGTTGATCTCTTTCTCCTTACATTCAAATAAAATGAACGCAATATACTACGCAGCAAAGTTTATTAAAATAAATAACAATAAATATGTGTTTTAAATCTGCGAAGATGATCCTAAAATCATTCCACTAAACTTACTTAAAATGTTCTAATCACGACTTGTTTGAAATCTGTTCCTTGCTAACTTTTACCAGTAATAACTTGTGTTTGCTACTCTAAAAGTAATTCACAGTCTACCTTTCGCAGCTATTTTCTTTAACAAGTACTACTTAATCTTAGCTCATCGCCCCTTAAAAATAAAATGTATATAGAATTATGTGAAGAATTCTAGTGCAGTCTTAATAAAAAGTAGATGCCTTTTTCAAAACATCTAGAGACTTAAAAAACACATAATATGTTTAAAAAAATATTACAGAAAAGCTTTGCTGGATGACTTTTCACAGTTTAGACTTCAACCAATAAACAAAAGTGTGTAAATTAATGTTGTAAAAATGTAAGAAAACTACCAAAAAAACTGTTTTAATTGATTCTATAATAATACTGCGATCTATTTAAAGTGGATATGGTTCTATCCGAATTCATCCAAAGTAATTAAATACGTTGGATAATCCATTGGTGATCGACGAAAAAATTCCACTCTCCTGAGCTACTGGTTGATGGGGTGGCACAAATGGCCCTCTGCTAAACCCGCTGTTGGGTGGTCGATAGTAAAAACCTTCCTTCCGCTGAAAAAGGTATTTTATATTAAAAACAAGATATGCAGTTTGTTATTGATTCAAGAAAAAGTTATACAACGCAAAAAAAATGGCAAAATGTTTATAAAATCTAATTAAGGAACTTGGAACAATACTTGGTAACGTTGTTGTACAGGATGATTCAACATCTAGTACTAAGACTTTACGGCGTATTTTTTAAGTAAAATGGACTTTTTTAACTGCAGATTTCAATGGTTGGATGATTTTTTCAAATTGATATTAGATGTTTGTCAAACATGGCCGTATTTGAGCTTTAAACGCGCTACCATCAAGCCAGGCCATAAGCGAAGATAAAAATAAGCTTCAAACTAAATATCTAAATTAGTCTTAAAAGTGAATGCAAAATAGATTTAAGAAAATGTTTCTTTGATTTTATAATGAGAACACATCACTTTTGTCATAGACAAATTGTTATAACTAACAGCTCATTAACTTGAAGAATTCAACGAACGAAAATGTTTTATATTTTTGTGTATTTATTTTTTGCTATGGCGACATTTTAAACTCTCCAGTACAACATAATTTTTTTTGTTTGTCATCGCAATGTCCGATTTTTTTGAAGAACTTCAAAAGCCAAATTGTCTAATTTTCAGAAAGAAAAAAACCAAAAAAAAATGTTCCTCAAAATTAAAAAAAACCATTTCCTGTATGAGTGTATTTTTGGTCAGATCGCACTATAACAAAACATTTCAGAAATATTGAAACAATCCATAAAAATTATTTGAATTTTCACAGCAACCAAACAACGAGAAAAAATAGGCATAAAATAGATCTTTTCGGTGCTAATAAAACCCATCAATTAAAATAATCTACAATCATCACTAACCACACCATCAAACCACTTACATCACATGAAGAAATCATAACCAGAACGGCTTTAAATTAGATATTTTATTTAGAGCGAGGGAAATTTAAAGCGTCCTTGCTGGGAGGTTGTCCATCTAGTTGCAAGATCGGCTTAGGGGGATTTGTAACTAAGGGTGGAAAATGTTGCCAACGCTGAAACGAATAGTATATTTACAGTCCATCACCTTTAGCAATATATACAGCTAGCAAATGGGACTACTGGATGCCAATAATCAATATTACAGTCATTATTTCTACAACTTTTGTAGGTGACAAAAGAAAAAGGGTATATGAAAGTTTACTGGTACAATAAGCACTACAAAACACGCAATATTTCTGAAAAAAATGTTGCAAGTGTAAGTTGTGTTTTTTAAATAGAATATCGTATATAATTTAAAAAAATAATGAAATACTCCTAAGGTGCCAGACCCTTCTCTGATATGAAGATTGGATGTGCAATGAGGATTTTAACAATTGTTAGAGGAATGATTATCTAGATAAGTTCTATATTGTTGAGGCGGATTCATTTTTTACAAACTGCTTGTTGGGTATTTTGCCTCAGAAATTTTTGTCTTTAAAAAATACAGAATTTCCTCACGTCTTTTATTACAGATTGATAAATAGTGCTCCTATTTCGCAATATATAAATTAATATAATAATATTGCGAAATAGGAGCATTATTTATCCATCTGTAATAAAAGACGTGAGGAAATTCCGTCTTGTTTAAAGACAAAATTGTTTGAGGCGAAATACCCAACAAGAAATTTGTAAAAAAATAGATAAGTTTAGCTGTGCTTTTACCCAAGAAATGCAATTAATTTCTTTAATGTAATATCTGCTAAAAAAAGAACTAGATTTATGTAAATAAAAGGGAATTTATTTGCAAAAATCAGGATTAATTCGGTAAAAACTGATTCAAACGTCAAAATAAAACTATTTAGGAGACGAAGGAAATTCTGTCTTTTTAAAAACAACAATTTTCGAGGCTAAAGACCCAACAAGCAGTTTGTAAAAAATAGATCCAATGTATTCGATTAAAGTGTCTGAACATCAAGAGATTTCGACCATCATAAATATGTATAATATTTTTCATCAAATAAAATATTGTGGATCTCACAGCGTTCATTGTAACCGATAATTTATGGAGATGATCGAACAGGTGTCCGTAGCATTAAAAATAAGACATCCTGTATACGGGACTATTCAGGATTTCTAATAGATGTTAATAGAAACTATTAAAGATAGCAATATCTAATCTTCAAGACTTTCTACGGCCACGAGCTACGCCAGGGTGTTTGATAAGTCGTTTTTGCAGCAGATTATAATCCTACTAATTTTGGATATAGAGTATGTTACATAATAAAGTTTCCGATTAGAATATAAAAATAGAATATAAAAAAGTTACGAAATACTGGAAAAATGTATCGGAAACAATTCATCAAATAGTACCAGCAGTAGAAGTAGTATTATTAGTATCCACAGCGAGCCCAACAGATGAATCGATTTAAATGCGTTATGATCACTTGATTTTAAATAGGCGGTTGCTATTCCAAAAGACAAGGGTGTTTCTCCCTGTTTAAAAAGTATGAAGATTATATTCTTAATATTCTCCCGACATTATTTATTTCATGAAATGTTACCTACATTTTTTAAAATGTGACCGATCTCTCAATTGCACACTATTCAACTCAACAGTATGAACTGTTTGAGTGCCTCGGACAAAATTACAAGTGCTCACGAGACACTGCATCTGTACGTAACATCTTCACCTTAGCCCATATTTTTAAAAAGCGAATTTAGTTTCATTAATCGGTTAAGACAACGAAGGGCTTTGAATCTTGTCTAATAACACTAACATTAGATACCTTAGCTGCGTGTAAGGTGATGTTAAGGAGCGTCGGGTGCTCATCAACGACGATGAAGTCCATTTCTCTTGGAACAAAACCATCAGCATAAATCTGAATAATCAATCTTAATGAGATGAATGTCTATATTAAATAGGAATAAGACTTTACCTCAAGTTTATACATGCCAGGTAGAAGAATTCTCCAAAATTCCCCAAACTTAGTGGTTTGGAAGCCGACATCGCGGGATTTAATTTTAAGTGATGCTTTTTCAACAGGATTTCCTGCTACATCAAACACGAAACCATGCACACCTCGATGCGCTTCAGCAATGAATTTGATCAACGCCTGAAACAACACACGCAAGACAATTAACACCAATTATTCCAGGTAATTTGGATTAATGATAAGCTTTATAAATATATGTATAATTACCATTTTGTTATCTTCCCAGTACTTTGGCAATTCATAAGCTGGGGGATATTTGCAACACGAAACCTCTAAGGTAACTTCCATGCATCCATACCATACGTAATTGTAGTCCTGCATTCCTCCAGTAAGAGGATACCATTCCGCTCCATTTGTGATACCCTGGAATGAGAGTAATAGAAAAGTTTAATTTATTGTAATGTACAAAGTGTTTAAAAAGGTCCGTTTAAAGAAATGTATTTTCAACAATTCCTATGTTATCCATGTGAGTTTTCAATCAAAAGTTATAAAACAGATTTTAGGAATTCTCCAAATTAAAAGAGTGATCCCAACTTTTAGTGAGTCTCGATTGAATAATGAAGCAACTAAATTTAAAAATGTGTCTAAAGCGATTTTTACTGTTTTTTTTTCATTATCAGTGTTCTCAACAAATTTTTCATCCGTTTTCCTAAGCTACTTTTTCATTCTGAAACTCATTCATTCTACAAACATTCTGTAGTTGTTCAAACACCACAGATTGGATCTTGGACCAGAAGAACAGACTTTTAACAGTCGAAGTATCGATGTTTCGGTTTTCTATTAGCCGATCTTCAGGGCCATAAGAATAGAATGCTCAAAAAATAGTATGCAGAAATATTAGACATATAACGGGCGCATTCATTTACACCAAAATTTACACAGTTGGTCAAATGAGAACAGAATGCACAGTGATGTTAAATACTTCGCGGTTTAATATTTACAAAGCTTAACACATTTCTCCGGCAACAAATACAATTTTTTGTCTTTTCTAACGCAGAAGTGCGCTAAAGATTTTTGTCTACATGTGAATTGATATGGAACTTTATCAATTCTTTATTAAATTTTGAGATAATAAAAAAAATTACTTACTGATGGTTACGGTTAAGTAAACTTTTACATATACATATTTTGTGCACATTGCACTTTTTCTTTAAAACATTTAAAAGTATGTAAACTGTAATATTTTTTAGAAATACGACTATTCTTATTTCTAACAAAAATAGAATTGTTATTGATTTCATGATACATCGGCTCGAAATGTAGAATACGTAGACCAAAAATCTTTATTGACCTTTCCGGCCTTGATTACTTGCCCTTTATAACATAGATAAAATAAAAATAATACATAGGAACTTTGAGAAACAAGTTATACCTACCCTAAACGGCTTTAAATAGCGCATTACAATCTAAAATTTGAGATACATTTTGAACAGAATCGTTAATTTCTCCTTTCTTTAAAATTTTAAACCTTTCGGAAGTTTAATTCACAATTCCTGTTGCTTCTTTTATTGAATGACTTTGGAAATAACGGTAGACCAAAGTCCGCAATAAAGCTACAAAACTTGGTGAAACCGAGGATAGAAAGCAAATTTTAAAAAAACTAAATGAGTCCTTCAAGTTGTAGAAATATTTATATTTATGATATTTGAAAATAACTTTGTTATGGTATATACAACAGAGATTTCGGTTCCTTTTTGTAATAAATTTATTGGTTTCTGATGTAAGCAAGTTCAGATTTCAAAATGTGTTAATCTCAGGTATCCACATGATCGGTTTCGAGTCTGTTAGCTCTCATCAGTTCGGTTTAGCTTACATTCCCGAAACTGTTCTGTACTTCGCCCAACTATAACATGGGAAATACAGGACATATTTCAGAAGTGTTATTTTCGGGCTAAAGCCAACATGAGAATTAATAGACTGGAAACCGATCCTGGGGTGCCGGAAATTAACACATCTCGATATCTGTACCATCTTTATATATATAACCTTTGACGGCTCTGAAAATGCCAAAAGTTCTATTTTTTCCAGGCTGCAATTAGTTTCAGTGGAATCAATAAATTTTCTACTTTATGTATGTAAATATAGTGTATGTGCTCACCCTTCGGAATGAAGTCTGTGACGATTGGCATGAGACTCCTTTACTCATTTTAGCATGACTCGTCGAATATGTGAGAGCCAAATGCTTGAACACATCATCGTCTGGAGTCAGCGATGGAGTATGAGAGTAAGTTGTAAACACTATAAGGGAGAGATATTGTTAGTAGTTCTGATCATCTAACTAAATCTTTATTTAAATATTTTTACGGCTATTATTGCTACGCTGAATAAATATACTTACTGGCGCACAGAGCAGATGAGGCACAGACTCCTTTTTTGCGGCATTAAAAACTTTCAAATAATTAATATTACAAGAAAGCGTCAAATTTTGAAAGTTTTTGAATTAAAATATCAGATACTTATGTGTAAGATTATGCCAAAATTTCATGTTTTCCGTCCCATTATTGTTCATTTGTGTGGAGCAAGAACGCGGAAATTCAGTGGAATCTTCGGAAAACGTTTTAAAATATGTAAAACAAAGTCCCATAACTAAATACAAGTAATTGTAAATGCAACTTAAATTTTTTTAAATACTTACGTGAATTAGGACTATTGTCGAACGGATAACTAGCTACCAGAGCGCCACCATGCAAACTTCCAGAAAGAACAAACTGGATTTTCTTAATCCATTCCTTCACTGCTTCTGTTTCGGGTTGGGGTCTTTTGTTGTTCTGCTTGAAGTAGTCGGGGAAATTTCTGTTCAAATCGTAGCCTTGGGAATTGTACCTTGAATTTAACAAACAATATCAAATCTCAAACACAAAATTTTTCTATGAAAAAAAATGCCCAATAATATATCAATTTATATAATATATTCAATTTTTGGTCAATGTACTTTTAAACCGAGACAAAAATTTTATCGGAATCCTTTTGGAAACTTGGTCATTAAAAACACATTTTCGTGCACCTGTTTGTGTGGCCTTGAAGGCAAATATATTATTATTTTTTAATTAGTTGGTCAGCAAATACAAGTACAGCAATTTTGGACCTGGTCACTTTTAGCTTTAAACCCATGATATTTTCACCAAAGATTATAAAGCTTAAAACACAGTAGTGTGATGCGTTCAGAATTTTGCTTTCGTTAAATGCTCTATATTTCAGCAGTTTATACAGGGTGTCCCACCGGGAACCGCCGCGATCAATATCTGGAAAACTGTAATTAAATTTTATATAAAAAGTTAATACAGTTGCAGCCAATCGGATAATTATAAATTTTTTCTATTAGTAAATATTTACTTAATTTGAGTCGCATTTCTTGTTGAAAAAGACTTACTTTAAAGGAATTGCGACCACATTTTGTTAACTATTAATACGAAAGTATTAAAGAAATAAGTTTCAAAATGACATTGGAAAAACCACCTAAAATCAATTTTTTCAAATGAAAACCCCCATTTTTACAAATGTTATCTTAATCAGTATTACAAATAAGGGTAAGTTTGTGTAAAGTTGTCTATTCCAAAAGTGTTTAATTTTTCAAATATTGCCAATTTAATGTGTTCATATGGCTGTTTTGTCGCATCTTGTTTTAAATACTGTCACTCTTAGTTGCCATGACAAAAGTGGCCATTGTTAATACAATCAAATGCCAAAGGAATACTACAGCTGTCAGTTTGTAAGCTCACCTTTTGAAAATGATTAATATTCATGCCCAGACGCTTAAATTATGCAAACAAAGATTATTTGAACTTATTTATCATTTATGGAGAATTTGATAGTTATATCAAGAATTCAAAATAATTTTCAAATAGTCTATTTTGGGTAACCGAATATTCAAAATACCCAAACAACCCACTTGAATTGATTCAACATGCAAAAACTACCACCATCGAACCAAAACAAGAAGCTCCGGTATTTAATTCATGGTAATATTTACGCTACTTTACTACACATTCATTCAAACCCGGTTTTCATGCGCATCGAAACCGGTTTCAAAGTCTACGATGGTTGGGTCGGTTGAAATTCCTCGGGCAACCCCGCTTCCTATTGGCCAGATTCGGATTCCAAGCATTCCGACGAAGATCTCTCATCGGGGCAATTCCCATTCTTCGGACCTCCCCGTCTGCCATCGGATGAACGAAAATTCCGCGAATTCTTCGGCATTTTATTCACTTTTAGATTGGTTTCGGTTAGAGAACTAGATTTGGGGTGTCATAGAGTAAATGTCAAAATGACAAAATTTTGTCACATACAGGGTGTTTTTCCCGCCCATTTCCAAATTTATTTCATAAATTCGCTAATTTTTGTTGGCATTTACGCATGGACAAAGAGTGACTGCATTTGCAAGTGTTGCAGCGCAACAAGAAATGCGACTCAAATTAGTGTGGCGGTATCTGTCATTTTTACATAAAACTTCAAATGTGTGAAATACGGTTAGACTTAGGCATATGATATTATACACAAAATTTATTTATAATTTCGAGTAGAACCCCAAAAATCTAATAATATATAGGATGTTCCATTTAAAATAAGCAAGTTGATACCTACTTTCGGTTTAACCGAAAGTGTGGCCATCTTGAAAATATTTTAGACCGCTTGCCCCCAATGAATGTGGCACACTGTCCAATTTTCAAATTTCTCCTAATTACAGTTTGCCAGATATCGATCGCATCGGTTCCGAATGAGACACCCTGTATATCACGTATATCAGGAACTTATGCAGCTTGAATAAAAATTAAGCAGATTGACAAGATATACATATTCGCTTCTTAAGCAATTTTGTGTCCAGATTATTTACTTACATAACATTATTAAAAATTATATTTTGCAACAGAAACATATATACTTTCTTGCAGGATTGTTGATTGCGGTTCAACTTTATGTAATATTGTTTTCATTACTATTTTTTACCTGTTTAAAATAATATTTTAGAAACATACCTTCCCTGTGCCCCATCACAAGCCCCTTCTTTGGAAACTTCGAATCCATCCGGATTCATCGAAGGCATAATGTGAATCCGAGTATTGTCCAATAACCATTTAATGTACTGGTCTGTGTTGTAGTTGGTTACTAAATACTGCAATATAGTTTGTTTTAATATTTGTATGTTGATTAATTTACCTTCTTACGTTGATCAACTGAAGTAGAATCTCTCGGCTAACTGCCTCATTTCCATGAATATTTCCGATATATTTTACATCTGGTTTGCCAATCATGTGCTCATAAGGTGAAGCTGAGACGACCATTACCCATAAATCACGACCTATAAATTCAATTCAATTCAATTTATTTATTTGAACTTTTTCCAGTACGTTTACAGTGAATAAGTTCACATAGTTAACTTAGCTTAACTTAATTTAATATAATGATGCCTAAATATTTGTATGTATCATCATCTAAATGAAAATTATTTCAAAAAATTACCACATACGCACTAACTATTAATTTAATTAAAATATGCTAAAAACTAATTTAATTTATTTAATTTAAATGAAAAGAAAAATACATGAAATAACCAAAACAAAACTTTACACACTTTACTTAAATTAATTTTAAACACACTCAAAAACCACAAAAATGTAAATTTTCTGCAGTAACTAAACTTTGTAATATTATTCACCCCTTTCAAGTTATTTGGTAAGACATTGTAAAATTTAGGAGCCAAATAATCCAAAAATCGGTACCCTATTTTTTTTTTATTATTGGTACCCTCAGGTGATCATTCACTCTATTCCTTTATAAATGTTTAAAAGGTTTGTTGTGTTTTAGGTGTTTTTCTAGTAATTTTCTGTTACATTAATTTTGAGAGTTTTAACGATCAATAATGAAAATATTTAATAAAATATACTGTTCTTCACTCTTTTACTGTTCGTATTTTAATTTTTTTGGACCATTAGACTTGTTTTTTAAATCCCGGGGTCTTGAAATTTTAAAATGCCGTTTTCGATGAAAGTCCAAATAAAAACGAATTTGATTGATTTCTTTTCCTGCTATTTAATTGTTTGTTCACTCTTGTCAACAAATGATTTTTAATGGAAAATATAATGTGGGAAGAAATTTTTTTAATGAATCAGTTGTAAATGAGTATATATTAACAGAAACAAACTAAACTAAACATATAACCAGAAGCAAAAAAACTTACATGTTATAGTTAATTAAGCCGTTAAAATTAAATCGTTAAAATTAAATTCTAGCATTTATTCTTCAAATATTTTAAAATAAACTTTTCTAAATTTCTTCCAAGTTGAACGGGGTTATTGAATGACGTATTAACTATTTGTTTCCATAATTTAGAAGTTTTTTGCATCATACAAAAGTTTAGGCGCTCATATCTAGTTTTCGTCAAAAATACTTTCCTTTTATACAGAGCGTTCCAAATTTAAATGGTGGACCAATCTTAATTTAAATGAACGGTTAACTTTACATTGTGATTTGAATGCTATGCCAATTTTTATCTCGAATAGATGTTGTTGATCACTTAAAGTTGTCTAAACGATATACATATATAAAAGTCGCAATTTTATAGAGTGGATAAAACTTACACTTTTTCGACAAAATTATTGAGATTTTGCATTTTGGGATTCTACTTAAAGTTCCCAGCCGAATGAATACAAATATTCCATTTAGATATTTAAAGTTGCTCAAACTCAAAAAATTCATTCAAATCATCATGAACTGAAATTGGTTGGATTGAAAGATTTTTAGAATCTCATTTGGACTGCAGATTTTCTTAAAAGAGTGTCTCAGTTTCAAATAGAAAAGAATCTATTTCAAAACAGCTGTTGGGTTTCACAAACTCAACTCTATATAGATATCAAATATATGTGGCCGATCCAAAATTCCACAAGCCTTCGGATTCTGCAAGAAAGTCCAAACTACATATTTCACTGAAATAATGAAATAAGTTCGAAGATTAAAATAGTCAAGTATCTGAAGAAAACTATGCGTGAGCATCTACAAATTTTTACGAAAGATATTTCCTTAAACCGCGAAGAAAATTTAAAACATCTTATACATCAAAGAATAATAATTTTTTTGAATTTCGCATTAAAACTAATTCTATTATGGAAACAGCATTAAATGGCTGCCTGCTGCTGTGAAATTCTATTTATCACTCTGGTCATATCATCTGGTCATATTAAATTAGTCAATTAGAGGTCATCATATATGACCATCACATTTATGTATGACCTCTAATTGACTAATTTAATAATGCAAAAAAACTATTTTACCTTTAACTGATTTCCCAATAGAATATAAAGCAGTGAGGGACGGATATCGGGCAGTAGTTTGTCGAAGATATTGAGTCATCTGATCAAAGTGATGATATTTGTGCTCAAGCTTAATATCTACATCTTTAAACTGGGGATCCAAATTCAAATTTCCACCATTAACAAAGTCAGATTCCGAATAATGCCGCTGTTGGGACTCTTGATATTGATTGGGCAAGTCGCCTTGATCTGAAGTCTGAAAAATTGCAATCTTGTATAAAATTGTTTTTTACTATTCAGTTCACTGTAATGACGTCAATTGATACTGAATTCCCAGAAGGTATTTTATTTTTGTAATTAAATAGTTGTTCACTGAAAAATAAATCTTAGCAAATGCTATGGAATGATCTTGCCAAATAAAACATGTAAAACAAAGACAAACTATTCATAGAAAATCCTGTTTGCATTTTAAGTAATGTAAATTTCGCTATCGCATTAAGCATAAGTATTTGATGATTTAGTCATGCTTACAGACCAGTTTAAAACCACACACTTAAATCTTTAAAGTATCTAAAAACAGTATCTAGGACACCGAAAAAACCTGTATAAAAGCCAATACTGCAGATAAAATTTGTTGCAACATCTTTTAGCCAATATATTAAGAGTTTTGAAATGGTCACAAATTAATCAAGAAATAGCTAATTGTTTGCTTACCGATATTCTTTTGATCTGAGTTGTATTCTGTATAGTTCTAGTGATGGCGTCATCTGGAAACACTACAGAATCATCAGCAACGTTGATTTTTGATGATAACTGAGCTTGACTGTAGCTGTCGGCTTGATTATTGCTACTGTGTGCAACAATCGCTAAGAAACAAGTGGTTTGAGTGGTGAGGAATACCAGTCGTTTTATCACAGTTTTCATTTTATTGCTTTTAAGTGATCCTGAAAGCAAAACAATAATTGTTTTAACCAAGATTAAAACTCCATCCATAAAAATTAGTGTGTCAAATAAATTTAAAACTCCTAAAAATTGGTTTTAAAAATTCTCAGAAAAAATAATTTCTGATATAAACTTGGTTTTCACCCACAACTAACAAAACTTGCGGTTGCTTCTGAGTGCGTTTTGAAAGAAATATTCATATGAAAATGCATTTGAGTTTACATTTTTTTGCGAATTTAATTAACTTTAATTTCAATTAAGAAATATGTGTTTGGACCGTTATTTTTTATTTATTTTTTTTAATTTAAAGAATATTTCAATGAAAACAGTGAAAGAAGGTTTAAATGTTTTGCTGATGAGTTTGTTTGTTTTTTTTCTGGATTAAAACTACCTAATGTTTTAACTTTCAGATTTGTCTAAGATGGTCTTCAAGCCTTGATTATCAAACACACCATTATTTTTTTTTTATTTCCAATCTTTATTATATAATCAATGTTGCTTCTCTCAATCGTAAAAAATAGTGGCTAAAATGACAACGATACACTATTTCCATGTTACATTTATTGAAAACAAATACAATAATTGATAGAATTTAAACAATTCACTGATTTGGATAATAATCATGAAAAAATTATAATGCAAAAATGTGATTTAATTAGATATTAACGCATACAAATATACAATTCTATACAACATAGCTCGTTGAATAACAGGTACAAGTATCAATTCTTCCGACCTTGATCTGCTGACTTACTGCAGCTCTTTCATCAATCCAGGTCAGACCATTTTTATTAAATTATTCGCTTCCGTTTGGTTCGGTTAATACGATTTCGTCCTTACGATAAATTATAATAAAAAATAACTCATTAAAAATATACTCATCTAAAAAGCAAGTTGGACGAGCATATATTACAAATTGGAATTTACTATGCGAACAACTAAAAGACATACATATATGAGCAGTTTTCTTTTAAAGTGGTGTAAGTCCATTTTGAAAAAAAATTTGTTGATGAAATGATAAAAATTAATACAATTTTCTATGAACTTTTTATTCATAAACTTTTCCCAAAAAGCTGTTAAATTTTTCATTGTTTATATCATTACAAAGTTACAAACATAATTACTTTGAAAATAGTGTACGTCCACTTTCCTCAAAGACATACTACTATTTAGTTCAAAATTGTATCTCCTCTCTCCAAAATGTTGATCCCTATGAAAGTGGTGCAAGTCCTTTTGAACTTATTAAAATTATAAATTTTTGTTAATCGCAATTTATAAAAGTTTACATTATAAATTTAAATCAATTTAATATTTAAAAAATACAAAATTAGTGTAATAAGACCTTCAATATTTCCATATTCAATAAGAAAACGGCTCATATGTATTAATTTGAGTTTAGCTGGAGAAGTTAAGTAATTTTTAATATTGCACAAACACCCATGTAACATAAATGTTAGTGCTTAAGGCGACCTGTTCTCGATTAAAATGTACTTATTAGAAATTTGCGTTTTGTGTTATGACCAATTTTATTCAATTCAAAAAAATTAAAAAAAAATGTTACTGAAGATCTATTTCGCAAATTATGAAAGTTATGAGTTCATTCGTTTTAATCTGCTCTTTTTATTTTAACTATTTAAAAAATATATAAAATATTAAATTTTTGTCGCAATTACAATAAACTGAAAGCTAACAAATGTACCTTAATAAGTATCTGCTACTTAGCAGGTACAAGTGAAAAAGCAGATGGATCAAAATGTTGTTTTAAATTTCACCGAACCTAACGGTTTTAAATGGGGTTTCCTATAAGCGCGTAAACAAACATGAATAGCTTTCATATAAATTATCAGGCCATGACGCCGAATGGAAATAAAGGAAAATAATAGCTTGTAAAGTTGTGAAAAAATTTAATTACGTACAACACGTGCATAAACAGAGTGGTTCTTGAAACCTGGCAAAATCATCAATTTACGCTTTCACAATTTTTAATTTTGCATTGGCAAATTGTTGTTTGAATGTAAACATTATATATTATTCTAAAAAACTTTAGCGTTTTAGATTCACATGAAAAAAATAAATAATCAGATTATTATAACTACTCTATTAGCGTAATACTAATCTCCCTGAAAAAAAAATGCGGTTGGCAATGAAATATCTACAGATTAAATGCAAAAATATGCATAATTGGACGATCCTATGCTTACGTATAAAATAACGTACAGTGGAAAAAGATTCTCATTTGCTTAATTGTCTCATACTGCTTGGACACACACAAGTATTTCTATTAATTTCGGATATAATTGATTATCTTCAATTTACAGAAAATGTCAAAAAGCAAAGGTTTGAAAAAGGTTTCAAAATAGCATATGTTTGTGCCAAACGTGTTTTTTAATTCATATTTTGTTTCACTTTATTTAAAATATCGTTCTTTATTTCTTCCTTCTATACAAGATCTTTACGGGTCACCCACAAGCTTTTAGGAATATTAGGTTCTCAAAATAAGTTTTTTTTCTTCATAAATATATGCGCAAAAAACCAGAGGTTCAAAGACACGACGTGTCGAAATTACAAATGATATTCAAGTTTTCCGTTCAAACTATTGAAACTTTTAATATATTTAAATCAAACCGGGATCGAATGTGCAAGGTGATATTTTTAGAAGTCATGTTTTTTCACCATCGAACTTTTTATGCTGGACCATTCAAGTCGAACCACTTTTCCTTAATTCCTCTGTTCTTTCTTGTTCAATTTAGAATATTTCTTATTTCAAACTTTCATTTTGTATTTGCCACCGTTTTTGATTTATTTGCTAACAAATTAATTAATGCACGGTATTTAATTTTGGCTCGGAGAAGACAGAAACAGGATATTGTATTACAGAAAAAAAATAAAAATCTTCAGTAAATTTTAAAAATCAAATAACTTGACTTGTGGCTTTTGAAGCAGCCTGCATAATACCTACTACAAATTCCAAAAATTTGGAAAAAAAAAATTAACGGGTCTCAATCATGATAATACATATAAAATTTAAAAATAACTCTGAATATACGGGATATTCTTTAAGGCCGTTTTAACTCATCTAATTACAAAGGGACTTGCAGCATTTTCTGATTAATTTCACTTTTCAAAGTTTTAATGCAAATGTTGCCTTTGATGGCAAATTTTGTAATATAACATTTTCTATATTTGCCTTTCACAAAAAAAAAAACATATAATAAACTGTAAAGGTGATACTTTCAATCATTGTTGCCTAACAGGTTCAAATTGTTTTGAACCAAATGTACACCACGAATATTTCATTAAAATTTTAATTACATTGCAGTAAATGTTTCTCAACATACTAATTTTTATTAAATTTATTATTCGTTTATTCAAAGTTTCGTGGACTATTAAAAATATCAGTATAATCGGCAATAAAATGACGTTAGTTTAGTTTGTATGGAACTACACACAAATTATCATTGACCAAGTAAAAGTAACTGAAGCCCAGTACAATTAATCAAATTGAAAAGTGAGTACTTTCTTGTCTGAAACAGTACAATGCTAGAAAGTGTTGAAGTAAGCAATGAAAAGATATAGAAATAGAACATACTTAAGTGATCAACTTAAATAGTTTATATTGCGTTAAAGAACTTCTTTCACGAAAACATTCATTTTGCCCCCTTAAACGCAGTTTTATATGTAATTTTTAGAAAGTTTGTTGTGTATTTTACCAACCATTTGGTTTTTTCATGTCAGGTTCCATATACGAAACTCAAACCGGCTTTATCAAAATTTCGAACTAGTGGGCGCTTTATATAAATATTCAACTGTAATCAATTTTATTTAATTTATTTACGCCACGTACTGCTTGATGTTACCGTTATTTTGACGCCCTATATCCTATATATTTAATTTACCAAATTCTCCGATAAGAATGAATAATAGTTGCACGGTAGTTGTGCCGAAAAACTTTTCATTTTTTTAATTGTTTTTAAAATTTCGTAATTCGTATTAAATTGATAAGAATTTTAAAAAAGTAGATGCAACAACTCTTTGAACCAGAAAACAACGATGTAAAGAGTTATATAATAACTCATTAAGCTTAGCTAGAAGCTTACTTAGAAATGAGCTAAAGATTAATAATAGCAAATTGGTTGAAAAATATGATAATTACATTAGGTATAATTTTTGTACAACCGTTTTAAAGCCATTGACGATAGGTTAATTCCATATCATGATTTTTATAGACGAAATAACCATAAATTAACTCTGAGACAAATTCGTAATTGTATTAGTTGTTAAAAATTCATACACTATCTAAAAAAATCAATCTCTATACGTCTGTCTGTATTTTGGATTTAATTTGTCTCCTATTTAATATGAAAAACTTTTATTAATTTTAATTTTGTTTATTATATACTGTTCAGGAAACTTAATTTTAGCAAAAAGCAGCTAAACCATATATCGATAACATAGTAATTATATAAATATTGTAGTAAACATAGTCAAATAAAAAAATTCAATATACTTAATTAAATGAAAGCCAAACAACATAAAAAGATTAAACATAAAATAATTAATAGACGTACTTTTAAAAAATCTAAACTGGTAATTCAGTACCTCAGAGAAACTAACTTAACTAACTTAATCCCTTTAAAATATTAAAAAATATTCGTTCTTTTCCAAAATATTCAGTAAATTCAAATCATAACTTTTCAAACGATGAATGCAAATGTGAAAAAAGTTTCATGTCTTAGTTTTGCCTTAATTTATAATGCAGGAAGTTTCCATTTTTTGATCTCTATAAAACATTTAAAATATTTTAGAATGTTTGCAACTCACTATAATCTTATATTATACTTACTCATAATCAGTTTTAATGCGTATTGTCAGACTTACATTACAACAAATAATAAAAAATGAGAAAACAAAGTAAAACAAGAAATTGGCCAAAGAACAGATTTATCTTGAAACACAGTCAAGACCTTAATAACCCAAAAAGTTTACGTCTATTTTTGCACCTTTAGAAACCGCAAAAAACATTTTACGAAAAGCAAAAGTGTGCTCACAATCATGTAAAGATTTAAACATATTAATTAACTCAAATTCATCAAAGCTGGGGCCAATTTAATAAATAAATAGTTATTTTATCAAATAAATAATTAATCTTTTCTGTGAAAGATTAATATTTTCTTTAAAGCAAAACTGCAGTATCATAAATAATAATAAGTAATATTGAAGTTTGCGAATCAAAAGGAGATTATACACGATAATAATGTTTATGCTATTGTTAAAAGAATACATTTGCGGTTTTCTCAGGAATTTTATTACATTAACAAGTGGTAAACCCGACAAAACCATGCAATTTGGGATTAGATAAACCACTTTTTTACTATTACCGCTTCATTGACCTTGCTAATTCTGAATTCTTCGCTCTTATTGATCGCACATCTGAGCGCATCTCGTCAAATTGCTGTAGTTTTTCCTCGCTGATTTAGTAAGGATTCTTAAATCCTTTATATGTGAAATGAGCAGTACTTACCTAATTTAAAAAAACACAAAGGATATTATTTCTAACAGAAAAATTTAACTATTTAGCTATCGCAGTCATTTGTGAAGAAGTCGATGGTAGCTTGGATCGGCCACTAATTGCAGCAAAATGTCACTAAAAACTCTGAGAAAATATTTAATCGTCTTTCACTTTTACGCTCGAACTGACTAAGAAAATCACACTGACACTGTTTTCTCTGTTTCTCTGAAATCGTCACAGCTTTCTCATGATTCTGCTCGGAGTAGTCGATACGGAATGGACTTATTTTCACCTGAGTTGAACTTGTACCGTTTGATTCAATGTTCAGTGGTTTAACAGCGGATGAGTTTAGCCATAGTCCGGTAGTATTAAACTGTTACGAAAATTTTACACAGTTTTGCAGTCTTTTTTTAAATTTATTGCAACTTTATGCAACCTGGCATTGATAGAATCAAGGTAAATTGCCAACCGAAACGAGGCTGACAAGGGGTCAACAATGCGAATAAATAAAGTAATTTAGTTGACCTGTACAATTTTAAGTTATTGTTTCCTCCAACGGCATACAGAACTCATGTATTTGATTTATTTTAAAACTTTTCAAAATATGTATGCAAATGATAGAAATATGCAGTAAAGCTTTGCATAAATTTAAAAAAAATAATAATAAAAAAAGCTACTGCGATCTACACTCATTTAGAGAAGACTAAAGAATCCTGCAAATGGTGATGTACAATATAAAATAAATGTCGAAATATTCAAAGAGCAGCAGAATTGAACACACAATTTTCAATACAGCCTCGAAATCAAATGTATGAAATAAGTGAAACAATATCAAACCATATACGCACGCGTTAGAGGAAACAAAAATGATGGCCGGTCATTTACATTGTGTGTTTTCCTTTTATTCTATTACACGAAATCCGCCCATTTTCCTTGTTTCATTGATATATTTTTCACAACTAGGCTCAGTCACAGAGAAAATAAAATATTTTACTTACTCTATGGGCCTAGTTAAGTCTAAGACACATTTATGTAAATCCATATAAATTTTTGTGCACTTAACAGGTCCATACGGGATAAATTCAAAAATGTTCTTTTTCAACGTGGAGGGGGCTTTGATAAGGCCATAACAAGCATATCTACATCATCATCATCATCAATCAGCTTATTGCAGTCCACTGCTGGACGAAAGCTTCCCTCAATAATTTCAACTGTCCTCTGTCTTGTGCTGTCTGCATCCAGTTCCAATCCAGAGATTGCCAGCATAGATCGTTCCATCGCTAGTTGCGTAACTAGTATTTTCTTTATTGTCCGTTTAGTGAGTGTTAGGGTTTCGGCCCCGTAGGTAAATACTGGACTGGTAAGGACACACTGGTTAAAAACTTTCCTCTTTAGGCAGTTAGACAACTCTGCCTTGAACACATATTTGAGATTCCCATATACAGCCCATGCTAGCTCTATTATTTGAAGAATTTCTAGGATCTGATTATATTTTCCAAGAGAAATCGCTTATCCGAGGTATTTAAAGGAGAGGATCGCTTATCCGAGGATGTAGTTTCTTCCACCCTGATACCGTCAATGCCTATGCCTTCACCGAGCACAAGGTTTGTCATAATCTTGGTTTTGGGAAAATTTATTTTAAGTCCTACTTTTAATGACTATTCATTTGGATTTCTTAACATTGAGACGGCGTCATCCAGTCCTTCGGCTATAAGGACTATATCGTCGGCAAATCTTAGGTGATTGAGTCTTTCACCGTATATATCACACCTAGGTTGTCCCAGTTTGTTTGTTTGAACATGTACTGGAGAACAGTATTCGGGAGTTCAAAAATCCAGACGCCTCCTGGTGGCTAAAATTATAACTACAAGTTAAGTAGTTATTTGGCAATTGTTTTGTTGACATTGGTGTCACCTTGGTGTTTACATCTGATTGTGATTTATTTTGTTTAGCTCTAATCCACTTTTGCAAGCTTTTAAGAAAAGAGAAGCAGATCGAAAAGTATGTAGGTATTGTTTTATGTTATAAATGTCATCAACTCCTTGATTGCTTGGGTGATGGTGGCGTTTCGCAACGTCAATGTCATGTCAATATGGAATTTGTCAGTGTTGTCGTGGAGTCTGTCACATGCAGTAGCATTCTGATAAATATTTTTGATAACTGACGAGTACCGATAGTCTATTCTGCAGTCTGACAGAGCTTTCAGCATTGTGTGTTGGTCTACTGAATCCAATGCTTTCTCATAATCTACGAAGATAAGTACTAGAGGCTTGTTGTACTCCACACATTTCTGAATAACGTTCTTCAAAATCTGGAGGTGGTCAGAGGGCGTGGCTATTAAGCTTTTAAGAGGCCTGCAGTAAAAATTGTTTTTATAGCCTGCAGCAGCTTGTTTCCTCCCATTCTAATTGCTTCGATAACTAATCCATCCTCTCCTGGGGTCTTGCTATTTTTTATTTAAAAAAGGGCTCCATTTATATCGCTTACTGTGATCTCTGGGATATTTTTCGATTCTTGGTTCAGAACTTTAATAATTATTTTCGCCAGGTGCTCCTTCTGTTTGCTTTTTATATAATTTGGTATAAAATATCTACTATTTTAAGGATTTCATCTCTGGTTGTTCTCACATTGCCTTGTTTATCCCTCAGCTTGCAGATATCCTTCTTGCATTGTGACAATTTTTTTAACAAACACAGACAATTATGCCTTTTCCTGTATGATCTTCTTTATAATCTCCAAATTAAATCTTCTTGCGTCGTTTCTCACAGCTTTTGAAATTTCTTTATCCAGTTCTCGTAGTTGCGCATAATTCTCCTTATATTTATTTCTTAGTTAATTTCTAGTTCTCCTAAGCTCTTTAGTATTCTGACTGATCCTCTCATCCTTGGCCTTCCTCCCTAAGCAGCCGAAGCAGCCGATTTGATGCTGTTTTCTACAGATGCGCTTAGTTCCTGGATGTCGATATCTTCATCTTCTGAAGGTCTTGGACTATTTTACTGATGTTCGTGAAGCAATAGTCTATTTCGTTTTGTGTTTATCATCTGGGCTTATACAGGTCCATTTGTTTTGCGGTTTTTTGCGTAGAAGGAGTTTAAAGCCAATAGTTTGTGCTGTTGTATGTAGTTCAACAGTATACATAGTCTCTGGTTGCGTTCTCCAAAACCATGATGATCTTCAAGTGAACTTTCTGCTTCGTCTTGTTTTCTCTCAAGTTTTGCATTGGAGTCACCCATCATAATGGTGAAGTGAGTTGGACTGCCGTGCAAAGCGGTGTTTAGGTCTCCATAGAAAACTTCAATATCTTACTCATCCGAATTGAATGTCGGATGTTGAAGCGTAAGCCTGTATTATTTTTAAACTATATCTCGTGTTTAGTTTAAATGTTAAGGTGAATGACTCTTGAGCTGATACTTTTGACCTCCTTTATATTTGCACGGAGTCTCTTGTGCACCATGAAGCCTACACCTCCCTCGGATTTTTTTTCTAATCCTTTGTAGTGGAATAAGTTTCCGGATCCCAAAGTGACTTGATTTTCTCTTCTTCTCCTGACCTCGCTGAGACCTACGACATCCCACTTGATTTTTTTCAGTTTTTCCTTCAGTTGGATCATCCTCTCATCTGAGAACAGTGTTCTGATATTATAGGAACATATTCGAACAGAGATTTTGCTTTGGGAATTTGTGGCATAACTAGCAATTTTTGGCCCTCCCCAGATTCCATAGCCCAGAATTCCGAGGCAGCCCTCCTCGGAAAGGTGGCATTTTCCCACCTGGGGACTATATCCTTACATACAGGGTGTCCCACCAGGAACCGCCGCAATCGATATCTAGCAAACTATATTTAGGAGAAATAGCCTACAAGGTCGATGTAGGCGTTGTTTTTCTAACATTAATAAACTTTGCCCTCCCAGATATTAACTTCTTATTTGGAACATTTTTTCCTCCGATCACTCGTTTCCAAAATATTTAAGTGTTTCAAGAATTTTAAAAAATGTGCCTCAAGTGTTCAGATGGACAGTAGACTGATCCAGGATTGCTGAGATACCCTGAACAAAGTGGCGGAACAGAAACAATTAAACCTAGTGTGAATTCAGGCTCACATGTGGTTCGAGGGAAACTGTCGAACCTCACATAGGGTTAAGTAACCGACAGATAGCAAGCTGAATATGAGCAGCCCAGGAATATGAGGTACGCTGATGAAACCGCCTTGTAAACGAGCAGCCTTGAGGACACACAACACCTTTTAGAAAAATTAAATGATTGATGTAACGAATACGGACTAAAAGTTAATTTTAAGAAAACCAAGTTAATGGTTGTTACAAAATTTCTATAAGATCTGAACTAGGCAAAAAATAGAGAATGTGTCGACATATAAATATCTAGGGACTTGGATAGAACAAACAGGTGACCAAGCAAGAGAAATAAGAACGAGGATAGAAATAGGCAGATCAACATTTGTAAAAATGAGGAAGTTATTTACGAGTCGGAATATTAACATGGATCTTACGATGAGGATTATACGTTGTTACGTTTTTTCCATGTTCTTGTATGGAGTTGAAGCATGGACCTCAAGAAAAACCACATCGACAAACCACAAGCATTCGAAATGTGGTGCTGCCGTAGAATGTTGCGTATTCCCTGGACCGATAGACTTACTAACGCCGAAGTGCTGAACCGGATGCAGAAGGAATGCGAAATCATTAACACCATGAAAAAAAGAAATCTTCAATACCTGGATCATATAATAAGAGGACAGAAATACACACTTCTCCAACAGAGAGTCAAGGGTGTAGACAAGACAAAGAGTTGATAGAAACCCCAAGTGACGCCAAGATAACATCTAAATGGACTGTGGTCTAAACAGACACCTACACTGGTGAGTCCCGTGTGTCCACAATGTGGAATAGCAGAGGAAACATCATACCACCTATTAGGAGTCTGGCATTACTGGTCGTCTAATAGGAGGCGCCTCCTTGGGGCCTCCACACTCTCCCGCATCGAATTGCCTTCCTTAGAGTGGAGACAGATCCTTACCTTTATCAGGTAGGTGGGACGCCTGGGTGGCTAAGATCAGGAGTGGTAAGGGGGGAATGGATGGAGAGGGAATGGCGAAAAGGGCCTTTAAGGCCTGCTCACCGGATTCGTCGGGTCCCCCCACAATGCTACTACTACTACTGGTCAAGTATCGAGTGTCATTTATTTATGTAGTATACTCCCAGTTGCTCAGTGAGCACGTCTCTGGTAATAAAGTTGGTTTCATAATTCAATGAATATATAAAAGAAAAAAATAATTCAGTGTATGATATTTTTTTATAAAGCAATATGTCAATAAAGCTTGAGTGGATATCCTTTAGTGCTCTTCGAAGTATATCGGTATATTTATGAACCATCTTGTATATATTCTAATATAAGAATGGGTGAGTATACAAAACAATAAATATTATTCAAATCTCCTCAAAACGTTCGAAACCAAATTACTAGTAAGAAATAATCCTTAAAATCAGTTCATTCGAGAATAAGAAAATACACAAAAAATATTCTTTCTAAAACCAAAATAAGACGCATGACGATGTTTCAGTGCAAAATTTGGCTTTACACCAATTATTTCTAAGAGAACATCCTGTATGTTAACTTCTCTACTTCGTTTCTATACCTACTTCGTACATCTGCATACTGATTTCAAAACATGTGTCAATTTTTTCGGTGTATTGGCGAATGCTGCAATTAGGCACTTGTTATTAATAATTTCGTTTTTATTAGAGTATTTTTATATTTTTTATTGGAATTGGATTCTAAAACTAGTTTATTGAAGTCTTAAAAAAGGGATCTGAACGTATATTTTGCCTTTCTAAACCCGCTTTTGTCGTGAGCAGCTGCTCACTTAAGAACTTAAGTTATAGAGCTTAGCTTTTTGTGAAAGAAATATTCTTACAAATTTTCCAATAATATGATTGCCAATATTATTTTTGCAATTTTATTGTAAACAATATGTATGTAAATCAGTAGGAAATGAACCAAAAAATACGAAATATTGTAGAATTTCTAAATTCGCTTTGTGGTTCTTCGCAATTTTATTTTTAACTAATTTTCATGCTAAAACTTGAACATGACGTTCATGGAGCTAACGTGCTAATCATGAATACATGTATCATATTTTATCCTATTATCAATGGGATAAACGTTTTAATCTCAGCATG
>NW_026018165.1:4320426-4322105 GCF_020466585.1 Dendroctonus ponderosae
TGGGCTGACCCCTGCGATTATTCCTAATGCGAATAACTCGGGCGCGTAATTTTTGGTAGTCGGGACTGCGTACGCGCTGTCCCGGATGAAATAATTAAATAAATTTGTGGTTTCTTAGGAAGCTTTTCAGAGTAGTTTGAATAGAATCGGCGATTTATCGCAAGTCTGGCTACTTTTCGGAGTTTGAGCATCGTTTATTTCATTACGTTTCGGCAAGACAACAGCGCCACCATCAGATTTAAAATTTACACAAACTACAAACACCGATTCACAATTAAAACGTATAAAAACTTAAATTTGTCTGAATTATTTTCTACATTTCCGAGAGTGATAGGCATGTTTTAGATAAGCAGAAATAGTTTCAATTTTTCACCAGTGAGTGTGGGGTGTTTCATACTTGGTTATGGCTTTAATAGGGATTGGTAAATGTTGCTAAGGTTGTGGTATCTGATCTGAAATTTACTGCTTTTGCATGTTTTTTTATTTGCATCATTTCTTGGATTCTTCTTTTATGATAATTTGTTTCCTTAACTAATATATCTGCGTTGTCAAAATCAAAATTATGCAACATTTGGTGTGCATGTTGTGTTAATGCGGTTTTATTTTCACTAGTATTTCTCAGGCTGTTTTTATGTTCGTACATTCTCTTTTTTAAATATTGTATTTTTTTTAATTTTTAAATAAAATAATTTATAATTTGAAAACGGTTGATTTCACAGCTTAAAGTGTAAATGCAAATTTGTAAATTGTCTGTCTAATGACGTATTAATATACAAGTACTTCCATTTGAAATACAAAAGTTATATGCGTTAAAAAGTTTTAGATTGAAGTCCACATTGTTAACACCCTGTACAATGTATTGATATTTCGCTTCAATAGAATTCTTAACGGATCTGTGGTGATTGGAAAGACGTATTTTTTTGTATCTTTAACTCCTTTTTTTTGCTTCTACAATGAATTTTTAGATACCATGTTTATAAGCAAAATTTTACTTAAATGATTATAATCTGCCAACATCTCAAGTAAGACAAAAACAATTTACGGAGCATATGCCCCATTTCAAGCTGCATTCCATGAGCTAATGAAAAATGGGTAGCTATTTAAAAAAATACACTTTGATCTTGCCTCGCTATTCTGAGACACTTTGTATCATATAAGATATTTTTAAAATGTAAAGAAAGAACTTTTATATGAAACTATTTTTCGAAAGTTCAACACCAACGGAAATAATGGACTCTCTCGCACCAAAAAACCACCCTGTATGTATTATCACATTATAAACAATTGTATATACTTTCCTGACTGTGTTTCAATTCCAAATCAAAATTAATTCCTGGGTTTCAGTCATTTATTGTCTTTATTTATCAATTAAAATACGTTTCGGTGTATTTTTCCACCATCATCAGTTTTTCTAAAATAACACAGTTTAAAAAAAAATTTTCATTAATTTAAAAAACAATCACAGTTCGTCAACAGCCTCATCATGTCACACATTAAAATACATTACAATTGCAACACTTTAAAACATTAGGCCTAACAGGTGATTAGTCAGGACAATCAAATTTGGAAAGAGACTAGAATTATTTGTTCAGATACTTAAATATTTTTACTTACACGTGTAGAGTTGTTGCTGCTTTAAGCCTTGGCATACATTTGGAGTATTAATTTTGTCCATTTTG
>NW_026018165.1:4323104-4369262 GCF_020466585.1 Dendroctonus ponderosae
CTTAAAGTTCTTATTTGATTAGTTTAAATTTGTGGACACCCTGTATAACATGATAAGTTTATTATCATTGGGATATAAAATAGTATATCTTGTTACACTCCACTATAAATTACGCTTACATACACGTATCAAATGCTTCTAAAGTATTTGATACGTGAAAATTAGGTTAGATTTTGATTAATGTCGTATTATTTAAAAAAACTTTAAGATTTAGGTATTATAAACCTAATTAAAACAGACACTTATTTTGTTCAGCGAATCTAAAATTGCAATAATATACAGGACACTCCATTTAAAAAACCGCAACTTTGATACCTTTAGAGCTTTTGGGACACCCTGTACATCACAAAAATATTTTTAAAATGTGCGCTCGGTAGGCGTCGGACAATTCATAAAATAATACTTTTTAAAAATTGTTTCTGTGTTCCTCATTATTGTTGTATTTAGTTGAGTTGCAAATCTTGTTCTTCGCTTTATTATTGGTTTAGAAACATTTTTTGGGTAGTTATTATTAAGTAGATACCAACGTACATATATGTATATGTATTATCACTTAGGTAAATCCACTTGATCTAATTAAGATCTTATTTGATCTCTGTTGGCTTCCACCATAATTTTATAAAAATATTTATATTTATAACACCCAACTCTTTTAAAGCTGAAAGAAAACGTGTAAATACTTTTAAACGAAATGATGCAACTAATTTGTTTATAGCACAATCGAATCTTGAAAAAAAGCTAACAACATTTAAATCGTCTCTTCAACTGGTAGTTTTCTTTTACACATATATGAATCGAATTTAGGTTTTTAACTCCTTTTTACACCCTGTAAAAATATACTAAATACGTCCAAGAGTGGCGCATGCCTTCCCCCAAAAATTCAAAATTTCACGCGCCCATGCTAACAAAACAATCTCGCAACGGCAGCGTATTGATCGTACTATTCGCGCAACCCATGTTCGAGTTCAGATGGTCTTTTGTTCCATTTCCATGCCATTCCCTTCCGCGTTTTCTGTCAGTGATTGTGGACGACTATTCGGTACAAAACCATACTTGGTAGATAGATACCCAATGAATTTTGTAGCGAAAAACTAGACGATTACAGTGCGATCAATTCGATTCACTAAAGGAAAAGACATGAAATTTCAATGTGTGTAAATGGGTTTAGTGGTGGATTTTGGGTACAAACTGGGGGGTTTTAATTCTAAATGTAAACCTGCACACGGGGGATGACAGAAAGCTGATTTTAAATAGAGCAATTGTCGACTGTAGTAGCCTGAGCAACGACAATGTCTGGTGAGTAATCAGCATATTGATTAGAAATATTTACATTAGTAATTGCAATGGGAAGCGCCTTTACTGGACTCTTGTTTTTCACAGTGATTCCATCCTATTTTATAACAAAAATGTTAAGAAGCAATTTTTATTAAGCAGAAAAATTAATTATTTCCTTATAAAAAGTTCTGCATAGTCTTAAATATAATGCAATCATTTTTGAAACACCTTGTATATCTTATGTCTACTTAAGTTGTAGCCGTTACAAATATATTTTATTATGAGTTTTATAGAAAGAAATCAATAAAAAGTGCTACCTACCTGGGGTAATCTTTATATTTAATTATTTTTTAAACACTCTGTATACAGTATGTCTGCTTTAGTGGTAGCCATATAAAAATTATATTATTAATTCAAAAAATATGTAGGTATTTATTCTTCTTAAAAAGTGCTGCATAGCTTAAACACTAACATGCAATAATTTTTTGTTGGTACAGCCATATAGAACAACTCTTTTATGATTAATTTTACTAATTACTACAATTTTGGCAATGTAAAGTAGAAAGCTAATATATCCAGATAAGAGAATCTGTAAATTAAAAGCGTATCGATCGAAATATTTGCTTAAGATTAAGTATAACATGAAAATTGTAAAAATAGAAACAGCATTTTTTTAGAACGATTAACTCGACACAAATTATACAGGTTGGTGGTTGGTCGAAGCAATTGTTCTATGTTTATGCTTAATGAAAATTATTTCAAATAACAGGTAAAGTAATAGTAGTATTATACAAGGTGTCCCGTAAGCTCATGATCAAAAGGGTACTGCCTCTTTGGACCAAAAGAAGACGATCTGACCTCTTTTATTAACAAAAAATATCTGGCTCCTCTGCTATTGATGGTCAAAGTTCTTCAAAAAATTCATCTTTTTTGAAATATATTGTATCGCTTTGAATTTGTTCTTATGTAAGACTCATATTTTGATAAAACAATCGAGTTCAGCCGTGAATTCTTGAGTGTCGTGGTACAAAAACTACCAGAACTTTTTAGTTGGAGGATGAAATCAACTCATTTTTTTTTAGGTTGATGCACTAATCATTTATTCACAATTTTGTGCTCTTTGTAAAATCTTGTAGCATACATAGTTTTTTCGAAAAACAAAATTTCTGGTTCATTGCCCTT
Organism: Dendroctonus ponderosae; assembly: GCF_020466585.1. Lineage (NCBI taxonomy): Eukaryota > Metazoa > Arthropoda > Insecta > Coleoptera > Curculionidae > Dendroctonus > Dendroctonus ponderosae. The sequence goes on from NW_026018165.1 coordinate 4,325,562, forward strand.
AACAATGTTAGACATTATTGAATGATAATAATTGTTGAAGAACAAATTCACAGCGAGTTTCACTAAAATACATCGTACCATTCTCCCGATATTTAAAAAAAGATAACTTTTTTGAAGAACTTTGACCATCAATAGCGGATGAGCCAGACATTTTTTGTTAATAAAAGTTAGGTCAGATCGTCTTTTGGTCCAAAGAATATCGCAGTACCCTTTTGATCATGAGCTTACGGCACACCCTGAATACTAAAAGTATTTTATAATAACATACAAAAACTACTAACTCTACTATAGAAATACAATCAAATTAAAGAAATCGATTTATAATTTCTACACTGCGCCGTACAAAGTCAATAATTTTTCTCTTGCAAACTGAACAGGAAATTTAAAAAAATATATTTTAAGAAAAACCAATATTGCCCTATTTTTTAAATTTAAACTGAAAATCTAGTACAACTGAACATCATGTTTTTATTACAAAACATGTCAGCTTTCGAAGTCTGTAAAATTTCATTAAATTATTCCAAGCTGTAATATTAACTAGTATGAGTAATACTAATATTAGGCCCGGTTACTCTCTCATCGTTACAGTCTCATCGGGTAAGATCGTATTTCTTTTGAATCAACGGTTCTGATTGGTTCAAACAAGGGACAGATCAGCTGAAATAATTTTGTCCCGAAATAGTAATCACATGTCGCTTGAACATTGATAGAGAAATATTCTATTGTATGTGAATGTATTATAATAACTACACTAATCGTGATTATCGTCAATAACCAGCCATTTTAGGCGGATAAGTTAACCACTGATTAAGTGTCCAGAATAGTGGATAAAATTATGCTGGAACGCAAAGTGTTGATTAAATAGTTTTAATCAATGATTGACATTTTAATCAGAGATGGTGGAACCGGGCCTTAGTAAACCTGAGTTTTTTAACATCACTTTCAACACTGTCGATCGCAAACTAAGCTCTTTTAAAATTTGATTTGTTAAAGAAATATATCCAAAATTACTCGCACTATATCCTCTAGCAAAAATGTATCGGCTTACCAAACACCCTGTAAATTCTCCAAGCCAAAAGACAGTACTTATACAGTGAACATTTTTATATATTCAAAACATAGTATAATCAAACATATTTTAGAATCTTCTAAATACACATGACCAAAGACCAAACCTTGAAGAAATCAGTAAAAAAGCGATAATGCAATTCAAAAAATCTCGGCATTTTGCTCCAACAAGTCCTTCCTAGAACTTGTTTGAAATATTGGAATATTATCATACATTATTCTTATTTATATTATTTTTATTACTTAGTAGTAGTATTTTGCTATTATGGAAAAATTTTGAAAATTAAATTAAATTTGACTGTAACGAGTTGATTTGAAGCTAAAGGTCGAGTCAAAATTAAAGTCGAACAAAAATGAAAATTTTAAATATCGATAGGTATTATTGAAATTTATGCTGCCATATAAAATAAAATGTATTTTGTATACCTAACTAACTTATAGCAAGGGAAAGTTAGCATAAAAAGTTTAAAATTCCATTTAAAGCCTGCGACCAGGCGTAAGACTTCCCTCAAAGTCTACTTTTAATTAACCTACATTTACTTAAATCTATTTAAAAAATCAATATGATATTCCATACTAGTGGTTTCACGTTTCTGTTTCTCCATTCAATTATTTTGACGACAGACTAACCAACATAACCGCACGTAGTAACTTAATATTCCAATGCGGTATATAGAACTCTTTTATCGCCTCGAAAATCTTTCTACTAGAGGAAATGGTACGTTTTAAATTCTTATTCCTATAATTTTTCTCATTTGGGGTCAGGTCGTTCGTTTCATTGTACTTTTCTACGGTCTTCAGTTCTTCAGTAATCGCATAATCAACCAAGTAGAACAAGGTTTTTTGCTTCTAGTGCATTGTCTTATTCATGTACTGTGTGATTTTTGGCTCAAGAGATTCCTGGTTAATTATATAATAATGACTGTGATGAAATTCTTGGATTATTAATACTTTGCTTTACTTTGTTTCAAATTTCCATTTGAATATATAGTTTCAAATTAATTAATGAAAGTCAAAGTAAATGCTGGTAAGATTATAAATATGTATTCATAAACATGAGTTTCAAGAATTACTGATACACTGAATCACTGAGTACACATACTGATCACATTTTCTCAATCAAAAACGAAACGTCTTTTACCAATTAATAAGTAAGTGTTTTGGCATGTTCTGACCTAAAAAGTCTAATAAGTTGAGGTCTGGATATCGCGGTGGCCAACCGTCAATATATATATCAAAATCATGTTAAAAGAACATCTTCCTTTTGATTTGAAGAGGAATGTCCTCCAGTAGTAGAGTTAAAGCGTGGTCGCATTCGGGGTTTGTCCCCGGGAAAGGGACGTCTTACTTTGTCCAATAAGTGCAAAAAATTAGGATTTGTTTCAACGAGTTCAAGAACTCTTTCACAAGTCGGTAACAAGTTTTAAATTGCGAAGTTCTTTGGATGCAGAAATATAACTCACCTTTTAGTGAGCAGCGTGAGTTAGGCGGTCCAACTTTCAAGTCAGGGGGGGGGGTCATGTAGTAGAACATTCAGTCTTTTGTTGTATATGAAATAAAAAAATCTATTGTTAGTGGACATAAACCCAGCACATGTCATAACAACATGAGTGAGGAAATTCGAGTAGTGTTGACCCAGAAAGCGGAATTTGAATATCATACACTTAGATGCAAGATTATGCCAAAATTTCATGTTTTTCGTCTCGTTTTTGCTCATTTCTCAAAAGCAAAATTAGCAAAATCTTTACATCATACCAGAGAGAACTAAATGGCCTTTTTAGAAAGTGAACCATCGATAAGAAATAGTTGGCAGTTTTCTCAAAAAAGTCTTGATTGCAAGAAGTTTTAGATTTGCGTGTTTTTTGTTTGAGTTGCAAAATCGACTCAGAAACATGGCGCTGCTTTTTTAGAATTTTCTCAAGCCCCATTTGAGCCACAGAATTCGTTTTGGCATCGTTGGATAGATAATTGAAAATTTGTTTCAGTCATAACAATATGACTGAAGAAATTCGAGTATCTTTTTATCGTTAGTCGCCTTTAGTCCTTTGCCTTTAGTTAGTAACTATGTACTGAAGCCCCGATATTTCAGAAACCTTCTGGGAATAGGAAAAGTGAAAATAATAATAGTGACTTCTTATGGAATTCATATACGTGTATCTCTGATACCTCGACGAATGCTCGTGTAATTCTGTAAAAAGCGAATCTTTTCGGAATAACTGTTGGCTTTTAAAATAATGCAATTTTCTCAAGACAGGCAACTGCAACAGGCAGTTTTTTCCTACCGATTAATGTAAATTATTGTTGTCTTGTAATTCATCTGTATATACCTAGAACCAACTAAAATGGATTATTTACACTAACATCGATATACTCTCAACATTCGCCCATCTATTTATTCATATAATACATACTGTAACACGTAAACCTGCGTACTATTTGCAATAAGCCTTATAGATAGAGGCATGAAAACACATTATTAACTCCTACCACATAGTCGACATAATAATTACATGTACTCTATTTTATTATTGTAATAAACCTAATAATAGGTCGGTTCAAATTGCAGAGGCCATTTCATTCTTGTTAAGATCGCATGTGATTGCGCAGCTGTAAATTTGTTGATAACAATATTGAGGACGGTAGCAACACGAATCACTTTGTTTGATCCTTGGATAATCTTTGGCTGCTGAATTCTTATCTTGGTAAAAATTTTCGTGGGAGGCTCAGTTATATTTATCAGTATTATTGAAGATTTTGGGCCCGCGGCCTTGGGTGTGCGACAATTTTAATGTTTCTTAAGTTCTGTAATTTTTTATCTAGAGAAATCTAAAGTGAGAGGGCAGAAGTACTTGTGACTGTAAATAGGTGTTTCGTAAAGTGATGGAAGAATATCTTTTTGGAAAAAAAATCTCTAGTAGTAAGAGGAGTATTCGTAGCGATTTGGAAAGCCGCCTGTCTACTCTGTTTACATTAGGAGAAATTTCTACTACTACCGAAGGTTCAATAGGTAGGCACATTGATTATGGGTTTTATCGCTCTTTAAAGCAGTTATGGGAAAAGATTGAGGAAAATGTGATGTCAAATCAAAAAAGTTATTCATTCAAGGTTGAATAATTGATTAATTTACGAGGGTGAAAAGTGGTGAAAAACGGCATTTTGTTGAAAAATCTTTAGGACAAATGTTCTATATTGAGATTTTCTATAAAGTGACCATAGTCTTGCCATAATCGGCAAAGTGGCAGTCCTGGTATCAGATCGCGATGTAAATAATTTACCCTTATTTTCGTATGTTTTATATTCGGGTTTCTATTAATTTATTAACTCTTTGAAATAATAGCGACGTGTTTTCTAATTTGTTAATAATCTTAGTGTGTTTGTTGTGTAAGTGTTTGTACTTAAACCGAGTAGTTTTTGCTTTCAAAATACATTTTTTTTAGTTTGTTTTCTTCCGACGGATTTTCTGTATTGAATTAACCCATACACTTTTGTCCTTCCTTTATATAGAGATTTATTTAAATACTGTCTGTCATACATCATTTGAAGTATCAAAACAATTGTTGTTTGTTTTCATCTTGGAGTCATACATATTTGATATTCCGTATTCACTTTCAGTTAGATTCACCATTTTTCCATCTTTGTACCAATTTTGCATCGCTGTTCTTCGTATAATCTATCGTTTACTGGGTATATCAATTTTATTTCGATTGGAGAAACGAAGACAAAAATAATATAAAAGTAAATAAAATTAAAATCCCTTTATTCAGTTAGGTTTTCTACAAAAAACTCTAACTAACTCGTTTAATCAACTTTCAGAAAAACAAATAGGCAACATTTAAATTGTATTATTATAAAATTTGCGGTTTGCTACATTTACACACGTATGATTTATGTAGCTTTAAACTGAGTTTTAACGATAAAAATGTGTTGTACTTTCGTAAACCAAAGTCAATTGAGAATTCTTTACGTTTTAAGCTACATTTACATTTGCATAAAATTTCGTACATAATTTAAAATCTCTTTCAAATCGGTATGAGACGAATATAACAAAAACAGCTTAACTGTTCGGGAAACGTGTTGAAACGCGTGGCAAAACTTGTTAAATTGTGCCAGCAGGAAGGTGTTTAAAAACATATTATATATAACATTAAAAAATATTTCTTGAAATAAAAACGAGATATGTAATTCATTCAGTCGGCCAATCCATTGATTTCGGCTATTATTTGGGTGATTCAAACAAATAGCCGGCCAAATCTTCTGATTTAATCCACTTGGACTTTTTCCTCTGATTATATCAAAGGCATCTCTAAGGATAATGGTATTGTCTACAAAAATATGTCTGACATTCTGAGACAGCTTTGAATTCGGTATGTTATCAGGAATATTTCTGATAAATGCGTTGCAAAGATAATTTGTTTCTCATATAAAATAATATGAGGAGGTACACAAATTGTTGCTTTATACTAATTGATACGCTTTAATAAATAAATTCCAAAACAATATTGAGCAATTTAACTATTTTATTTATATACCTACTGTGGCAACGCGAAAGCCGTCTAAGGCCCGGTTCCACCATCTCCGATTAAAATGTTAATCATTGATTAAAACTATTTAATGAACATTTTGCGTTCCACCATAACTTTAACCACGATTATGGACACTTAATCAGTGGTTAACCGCCCAAAATGGCTGGTGTGTATGTGGTATTATAACCTCAAACATTTTTTCAAAGTAAACACATGTTGGATTTTGTGTATGACGATGTTTCATCATCGCCTGATTAGGAGAATTACATTCCGGTTGTTAGAAGACCCCGAATATTTAAACCGCGAGTCAATTATTTTGAAATCATGGACACCTTGAGCTTTTTTATGCAATTTCGCTTATTGGAAAACACTGTTCAAACGTTGCTGCTGGAAATAGAAATAGACCTGCAACATACTACAGAAAGTTATGATAAATTAATAATAGTGAAATTGCCACATGTTCATTAAATGGATTTTTTAGACACAACGCTATTCAACCCATGAGACAACTTTTACTTGCGTTGAGGTTATGTGCAACTAGATCACATCTTACTGCCGCTGGAGACTTTTTTTGAGTAAACTAAGCTAGTGCACATCTGCACTAGCTTAGTGCAACTGCTGCAATAGCCACATTAGCTCGAAATTACATTAAATTCCCATCTACAAAAAGGGAAATAAGTGCAGCACAAGTACATTTTTATGCAATAGCTCGTTTTAAAGTTATATTTCAGTGTTGGATTGTACTCACATTAAAGTACAATCCTTCGGGGAGACAACGCAGAAGTATTTCGTAATAGAAAAGTATATTCTCTATCAATGTTCAAGCGACATGTGAATACTATTTTGGGGGAAAATTATTTCAGTTGATCTGTCAGCTGTTTCAACCAATCAGAACCGTTGATTCAAAGGAAATACGATCTTACCCGATGAGACTGATGATTATCATGATGAGACTGATGATGAGTCAACCGGAGTTAAAATGTTTGTTGTGAAACGCATGGCAATTTAATCATGATTAAAGTGGTGATTAAGAAATTATTGTGATTAATTAACCAAGAATTTAATCATGGTGGAACCGGGCCTAAGTTCGGGTTGGTTTGGGTTCATAGAAAATTTCACCTAAATCACTATAAATTCTTATCGAAAGTTGACACAAATTTTGTTTTTGATTATCAACTTAATTTACAGTAATTTCAAAGATATGCTTTATAACTTAACTTTGAAACAACCGTAAGTTTTATTAATGAATTGAAAATTGAAACTGAATTCGGTTAAGTAGAGAATCAGTTTGTAATAAACTGATTCTCTTTAATATTATTTAATTTATATAGAAATAGAAATTATGAATATATTATCTAGATAACTAAGAATAAAAAAGTTATTAATGGCAATGTTTTATTTAGGCAACGAATGGACCCTTTAAGACTTAATACCTACAGGGTGAATTGTTTTAAAAATCAAACAACATAAAAAATACTCGAAACTTGTCATACAAAAATGCAGCGTAAATGGGTGTCAATTTGAAATTTTGAACTTGAGCGTCGATTTTTTATGAAAAAATTAACACTCAAAAATTGAAATACATGCACGAGTCCGAGTACCTATTTTCTGAACAAAAAATCGCTGAATTTTAGTCGAATTTACTATTAACAGTGCATAAAGCACACATTGTAGTTTCCGTATTTGGTAAAAATGCTCTGGTCAATGTTTTCCGGTAAGTAGAACAACATAAAAAGTAAGAAAAATAAACAATTCTGGAAGACAAGCAGAACTTCCTGTAGGTATTAGTTTACAAAATAAACTTCAATAGGTAGACCTATTCCCGACCGTCAACTCGAATGTTTAGGAAAATATGTTGGCCTCGATTTTATTTTTACAAAATATTTAATAGGAAGCTTATAACGGAAAGCATTTCCTGACACTCCATAGGTATTTATAGTTTATGCGAGGAAAGTAAGTTAAGTGGCATTTTATAGCATATGTATGTTTTCAAGTATACCCACAAATCTGAAGTAGTTGTGTAGGCTAATCTATCAACCAGACATATTGCTATTTTCTGATGTATTTTTAATGATTCTGCTTAAAAGTTGTTTTATGCAGCTACTGGCAAAACTCAATCTTACTCTCTAGGTATATATATTTTGATTACACGTTGAAATTGTGCAGATTATACCAAGTGCATTGTATTACTTAATGATGTGTGCTTTATATTTAGCTACTAAATTTTTATCAGCATCGTAACGATCTTTTAACGGATATCGGCAAGATCCATAAACACCTCTGTAGTGAAACGTGTTTATGGGCCTTTCGTCTTCAATAACAAACGACGGAAAACCAGTCGAAAAGTTCGTTATTCATTGATATAGGATGACCTTAGAATTAAGTAATGGAGTTAATAAAGCTAAATTATTTAAACAATTTGACTAAAATGTGACAACTTCAATATAATAAAAATGCAGCAGTTTTGCTTTATTTAGGCAAGAATTTAATACCTAGCTGCAAGTTTCTAGAAGGTGAATTTTTACAAGTAATTTATTTTTAATAGTTTCGGTCGTTTCCAGTTAAACCGTCCCGGTAATATCTAAGAAAGACGCGACTTATGTTAATTTAATATAACGCTTTCAAGGGCAATCAGAAAAGATGACAAAATTTCAATAAATATGTGCTGTAGTGGAAGACTTGCTCATTAATTATTTAGGCAGCGAAAGAGTATAGTTATCGTGAATTGTGTACCTACCTGATGGCCTTTCTTCGATTGCTAGCAAAAAGTAAGTTCCAAATACCGTAAATACCTATCATGATAACACAAATGCCAGAAAAAATCGTAGTAGAGTTTTTAGAAAAATGGTGCTACATGATTTGTATATTTACTTTAAATTTCTCGATTCTAAAAGCATTTTCAAACCTTAAAAACAATAATTTTATATTCCATGTATCTACTGTACCTAGGTATTTATAATAAGTACTAGATACGAAATACTTGTGTTATAAATACGAAATACCGACCTTAAATATCACAAAATCTATGATATTAATTAAACTTTTTGAAATACCTCAGTTCCATTTAAAATTTAAACATTTCAGATTTGCTTATCGCGGAAAACGGCAATCATCTGGCGATAATTTTTTTAATGGCATAGTTTTGAAAATATTGGCAGCTAAAAATGCAAACATTCAAACCCCAGAGTGCGAATCCATAAGTTGATTTTTATCGCTGTTCCATCGTACCATGACAATTATTTTTACTTAATCAATTATTATTTTAACGGTTCAGTTGCATCACAATACGTGTCTAGGAATATTTTTCGTATTTTTGGTCTTTCTTCTAATAACAACAGTGTAAGATTTTCTTGAAAGCTTATAGTACAATAAATTGTAAAAATATTTTCTGGAGGATGGAAGGTAATAAGAGACCTTTTTTAGAGTTTGAATGTTATCAAGCTAAGGTTTTCTTTGTATTCTCATTTATAAATCTACTAGGTTATTTTCAACGCTATTCCATCATATTATCTCAATTATTTTTACTTTTACTTTATCAATCATTATTTGAACGGTTCAGCTGCGCCAAAACGCGTCTATATTTTTTTCTTCGTTCGTTTCTTCTACTAGCTTAAAATTTCCTTCGCATTAAGTATTATGACAAATTGTTGAAGCAATATTTTTTGACTGGTCTAAACTGTTAAAAGTAAATAACAAATTTGTACTATAAACAGATTGTTTTAACTCATTTTCAATCGAATAATGCGAAAATAAACCTGCCTCGCTATAAAAATTCAATGAGTGTTATTTCTGGCATTTTATTTCTCGCTATTATGCAATGTTTATGATTTATTTAAATCAGACACCCTTATTGCTATGAAGCTTTTTTAATTCGCAACGAATTTGGAATATTTTTGACTTGGAAAAAGTTATCTACCAAAAATGTTCTTTGCTGTACTTTAGGCCTGGGTAACACTGTGTTGAGTTGCGTTATTGAGTTGTTGCCGCTCTCTGAGTTAACGAGTTATAATTCATCAGTTACGGAGTTATAAATAATTTATTATAGCTTTACGAGACCCGAGACTGGAATTTGCAAATCTAAAAAAAAAGGTCATTAACATTTTTTCTGAGTTTACTACTTTGTTCAAACAACTAAATCTAGATTTTGCCAGCAGCAGAACTGAGTCCAAAGAAAGTCGACGAGTTTTCTTGTAAAATCGATCTCTTAAATTGTTTTTGCATAAAAGGTTCAGTTTGCCAGTATTTTACAGTAAAACGTTAGGAAAAACGCGGTTTTTCTGTTTAAAGACAGTGTTGTTTAGAAGTATTGATCTAAAAGTGAAGAAACTCCAGTTTCCAAGAGTTTTCCAAATAAATGATTATAAACTTTCGCTTTTTAAGTTCGGGGAAAAATTTTTGGAAAAAGACCGATAAATAATTATTAGGGTTTTGTCCATAATTCGAAGCTGCAAAAAGTTTTTCAAACATTTTTGCAAAGCGGTTAAGGAGGCGAGTGTTCCAATAAAATTTATCTTGTAATTTTTCACAGAAAGTACCTGAAGAGTGTCAGTATTTTAACGAAAAAATAATGCGATTTTTGTGTAAAAAGAATTGGCTTAATAGAAACTTTGTGAAAACCAGAATGACATGAAAATGTAAAGGAAGTTTAAAAATCGTTAGCGAATTTTCCAAATAATTTTTTGGAAACTTTTGCTCTGGTGGTTTTTTCATGATAATATCAATTCCTTTCGGTAAAAAACTGAAGAAAATTATTTGTTTTTTGTGTCAAATTCGAAGCTGAAAAAATGCTTCCTAGTCCATGCAAACCGATGAATGAGGCAAATTTTCCAGCAAAATTAATTTTGTCATTTTTGGCTCACCCCATTATTTTCAGAATAAAAGGAAATCATCAGAAAATGTTTTTTTTGCGTTTTCGATTACAAACTTTTAGTTTTGTGATCGGTTTTGGAAAAAACGTTAATTGTTTTCGGGGAAAAAAACGGGAGGAATTTATTTTCGTTTTTGTCTCGAATTTATTCGATGCTGAAAAAAGATTTTGTACAATTTTACCAAAGCTATAAATTAATCTTGTAATCTTTCGAGTAAAAGACCTCCAGATCGTCAGTATTTTTAAGTGAAACTCTATAAAATAGAACGTTTTTGAGTAGAATGGAGTAGAAAAGTGAGTGAAAAAGTTCAGAGGAATGGAGGTGACGAGATGTCCAGATAATCTGTTATAAACTTTCGCTTATTGTGTGCGTTTTTTGATAGAAAATTATTTGAATTTTGTTCGAAATTGCGAAAGCGACAAAGAAAGTTTGTCAGCATTTTTAAGTGGAACTTTGAAAAAGTGAGCATTTAGAAGAAAGAGTAACTTGGCTAAAACTGGAAAATTCTGCAATTTTGAAAGAAAAAAAATTAATCAATGGCATTTAAAATAAATCTTAAAACAACTAAAAAAGCCATTTGCGTAGCACTGCGCCAGCTCCTAAAAATTTACTGAGTTACCCAGGCCTACTGTAGGTACATGCCTGGGTCAATTTTTTTCTCATCATTCAAAGCATATAATCAAATAAGAAATTATTTCGTTTAATATGACTATTATAGTATGTATATTAACTATTTAGTTAAAAAATGCATGGAAAGAAAATGTTTCCAAAGTGACCATAAAATTAAGATCAAATTGTCTAACTAATCAGTGCGTTATCAATGATTCCCATACAACTTTTGTCAAGGACCACTTTATTCAAAAACCGTAAATTAGGATATGTGCATTAATTGAAATTATATACTTTAGCTAATTATTTCCCTTTTGTTCCAGAATCCGGTAGGGACTATATCGGTTTTGCCACTTTGCCCGATCAAGTGCATCGAAAATCAGTGAAAAGAGGTTTCGAATTTACCTTGATGGTGGTTGGTGAATCGGGATTGGGAAAATCAACCTTAATTAACAGTTTATTCTTGGAGGATTTGTATAAGAATCGGAAAATCCCCGATGTCAGTGAAAGAATTCATAAAACTACTACAGTGGAAAAGAAAACAATGGAAATCGAAGAGCGAGGAGTTAGAGTAAGGTAACGACTTAAATAGTTAAAGAATTAAAAATTAATATGTAGAATATTTTCATAGCCTTTGCCTTTTTTACATTTTTTTTCATTTAGGCTTACAATAATCGATACCCCAGGCTTTGGAGACGCAGTGAATTGTGAGGATAGTTGGAAGGTCTGCACTAACTACATCGAAGAACAGTTTCGACAATATTTTACCGACGAAAGCGGATTAAACCGCCGAAATATACAAGATAATAGAGTGCATTGCTGTTTATATTTTGTCCCTCCATGGGGTCACAGGTATTTTATTATTTATTATCTTTTTTGTATTCACATTAATTTCGAAGGTATTACCTTACAGAAGAAAGAGGTCAGTCAATCTAATTATTACTCAGTACTGAGCACTTTTCACTTATAAATAATTGAGGAAATACTAATAATGGTACTAAATTGTTGCCTAAGCATACGAATCCGCTGTGACGTTACACCATAATCAAATTAAGTTATCATTCCAGTTTGCGGCAGATGGACTTGGAAATGTTGAAACGATTGCATCGCAAAGTCAACATAGTCTTGGTCATTGCCAAAGCAGATACACTCACTGCCTCTGAAGTAGATAAGCTCAAGAAGAATATTCTTAACGATATTAAGGAACATGATATACAAGTATAGAACTAAATGCGAATGAGCTTATTCTATATGCTTCTGATTTAAAAATTGTTTTCTTAGATATATGAGTTTCCGGAATGTGATAGTGATGAAGATGAAGAGTTTAAGCAGCAAGATAGAGAACTGAAAGCCAGTGTCCCATTTGCGGTAGTTGGCAGCAATACTATCTTGGAAGTAGCAGGGAGGAAGATCAGAGGACGACAGTACCCATGGGGCGTGGTTGATGGTAAAACTATTTGTTTGTCCTTGTATTGCCGTGGAAAAACCTAATTAATAACCACTTTTGTTTTGTTAGTCGAAAATCCGAAACACAGCGATTTTATCAAGCTTCGCACCATGATTATTTCGACTCATATGCAAGATCTGAAGGACGTTACTGAGGATGTTCACTATGAGAACTTTAGGGCTCAGTGTATCTCTCAGATATCTCAGCATGCTCGAGAAAGGGGGTAAGATACGAACTAACATTACTATTGGTAAGAGTGGTAAATTATGTTATGGAAGTAAAATATAAATTGAAGGAAAAATTAGTTATTAAGTCTATATACACTGACAATATACGTGAATATTACTCATTCCATTGAAATAAATTTTCACTTGTATTTGCGAAAATATTCATTAAAGCCTTCCACATTTTTTATTTCAAGTTTATCTTTCTTCATCTCACCGATCAGGCTTAAAAAGTTTCCTATTTACATTTGCAAATTTTGCATGTTGTGTGCGTAATTGCAATAAAGTTTTAATGTTTTTTAACATACATATTTCAAGTTTTTAATGTTGTAGGGACTGGGTGTCTTTCTTTCTACATCATTTTTTTTTGTTATTATATATGGATGTTTTTTATATTTTTTAAATCTATCTAGTTAAGAACAGTTTTTTTATGTTAACATAGGTTTTCATTTTCTAGAAAACTGAAGCGGGATTCTGCCCCTTACGAGTCTGATATTTCAGACACGGATCGTCTTCTTTTTGAGAAAGACGAAGAAGTAAGTTTAGCAATTAATGAATCATGATTGACTAGCGGATTTTAGCGATTGTTCCAGTGCATTGCTTTAACAACACTTAATTACAAGTTCAATAAATCAAAAATACTCTACATATGAACAGTCATGTAGCAATAAAACGTGTTTTCTCAATTAATTATTTTCTATGCATTTTTTCATTTCATAAATAAACAATAAAACAAAAAATAGAGTCCAAGAAAAAAAATATTTTTGCATGGGCCAAAAGAATTATTAAATTGTTCTTAATTTAAATTTAATGGTATCAAAGTGAGTTGATCATGTAAAAGAGGCAAGATGGGAATGATTTTCGATATAGAGAGTTGTTCATTTTCATTTAAATCGTGCATTTATCCATTTAAAAATGTTGTTGCCTTGTGTTCGAAAGTTTTAGATCATAGGTATAAGAAGTTAAATACTTTTTTTTTTCTGTTACTAGCAAATTCTTGATTTGTTTCCATAGTATATTATTGACCAAAACCCTGAATTGAAAATCTCGTTAATTGTAATTTTTGCCATTAAAATTGAGTTGTTTTTATTTAATTTAATTTATTCCTATGATCAAGTGATCACAGCATCAAAATTAATTAAAAACATACACTGTAGACATTGTTTTCTTCACAATATACACCATTTTTCCATTAGAATTGTGCGGAATAAAATTGAGATTGTAATAAATCGACTTATGGAGAGTGAATATCTATTTAATTGTTGTTTGTATTCGAAATTTTAAAGCTTTTCTCACTTCTATAATATGTTACGAAAAGTTTGCTCAAGTTAATGCCTTTAAATAATGTTAAATGAAAAACAAATCTTTCTAGTTAATGTTAATGAAGCGTTAACGATAGGAACTTCTAAAAGAAAGTCACCGCTTGAATAGCAACCGACAGTAAACGAATTAGTAGTTAAAATAAAAAATAATCCAAAAAATTTGAAAATTACTATTTTTGATGCGACAGCAAATTATTTTATTACAAACTTTTTTCTAGATTCGACGCATGCAAGAGATTCTCAATCAGATGCAGGAGAAACTAAAAGGGACTGCTCAAGACCGGAAGCATGAAAGTATTATCGATGTTTAGAATCTAAGTGTGTTTTTTTCAAATCATTCCCATTTTTAGTGAATCTGTTTAGAACCAAAGAATCTGATAGTTGACATCTTTTTTATGTTTATATGCTATTTATTAATATGTAACTTACCATGTTATTAAAAATATTTATTAGATCATAGTTAAGTGTTTTATTGTGTGATCAAATTTTCATCCTATTTCACATTCTAATTAATAGTAAATAGACCAATATTTATTATTTCAAATAATGATTATAGAAAAAATAAACCTAATGGAGTTTTGGTGTGAATATCAGTAAAAAAACTAGATAATTTATATTTTAAGAAAAAATATTAAAATCGAAATATTCCATATCAAGCAGAAGCTTACTGCCTGCCCGTATCTTTCTGAAAGAAAATACGTACGATTTTTACTTAAGTTTTTTAAAGATAAGACAATTAAAAACAGTTTATGTTGACAGAAAAAATATATACTGGCTAGCGCAAAAGATATTGAAAATACTGATTTATAATACGTAAAATTACAAAAAAGTATACAATAGCCACTAAAATAAGGTCATAATCAACTTAAAAACGCACCGATATTAAAATCCAAGGTTCCACTCTAAAAACATTATTTTTCTGAGTTTTTTTGAGCTTGTCTAACATGTAAAGTGTAGTTGATTTATACACCACCGAATATTAAAAAGTTGTTCACATTGCAGTCAACTTAAAAAAAACCAGATTTTGTGAGGCCAAGATTCGAACGGTGTTGGCAATAGGAAAATTTAAATATATAAAAACAAACATTTAATTGGAAAACTTTCCCGCTAACGCCATAGTTTATACGTGGTTAATACCACAGATCAACTTTTTATACGTGGTTAATACGTTTATAGTGTCGTACGTCATACAAAATCTGACACTTGACAATAGTACTTCAAAATGATCAAAACAAATGGCCCCTGTCAGTTAACAAGTGTAGTTAGACCTTTTTTAGTAAACATACTTAATTCTGTTTTTGCAATAATAACAATAAATAAAGTATGATCTGATGCGTTGTGCTCTGTATAAGGAAATAAAGGGGGAAATTAAAAGCAATGGTGAGCGAGGAGTTTATCAAGAAGGAATACCCTCTTCATTGGCTCGTATGGAAAAATGAGTTTAAACTGTTGGAAAAAGCACTTAAAGAAAATAAGGTGTGTACCTGAAATTACAAAAGCAATACTTGAAACGTATATTTTCTACTACTTTCCACACAATACAATTAAAATGGTTTACAGAGCGATAAGGAAAAGGCTGATAACAGAGGCAGAACCCCTTTAATGTTAGCTGTTACTTTGGGGCACCTGGAATCCACTAGGTCTCTGCTTAATCATGAAGCAAATGTTAATTGCGAAAACAAGAATGGTTGGAACGGTAAGGCAGTCTAATTATATTTCAAGAAACTGGTACAATATCTAAGTAAACTATTGTGCAATTATTAACTAGATGTTCAATTTTCGGGATAAAAAATTAGAGAGAAACTTCGTCTTCCATAAATCTCTGGGTGGGATCACCTACAGTTCAAATTAATAATCACAATTACTTTTACTGTGTGTTAAAGTTTACTGATTACAATAAACGAAATTGTTTGGAATTAATCACCACAATAAATATACGAATTATGCATTCGATTACTTAGTTTGGTGACTTGGTGAATGACTCATCCTGCAAATGAATTATTAAACAATGCGATAGACAGCCACCGCATTCCGCAAGGCAGTAATTCTTGTAAACTTGTTTCAATCCTTCATGAGTGTACTACAAATTAATAATTAGTTGGTTATTAAGGAAACTAAATAATCGTCATTAATAATTAAGACATTTTACCCTGAATTTATTATTTTTTAACAATTTACAATTTTCTACATGCATAGCACTCTTTTTAATTTCTGACTCCCTCATATTTTAGAACATTTACATAGAATCCCTCATATTTTATTGCTCTAAGCTTTAATTTTTTATGTAGTATTTGATTTAGTAACCTCTAACATCCCAAACCTCACCGGAAAAAAAAACTTCTAACATAAAACACGTCTTTTTTTAAGTCTAATTAAAAATATGTTCGATTAATTACTGAATACTCAGAGTTGCAGTCAATTTCTGAACTGTCCATTTTCGATGATAAACGGATATTTAATTCAATATAAATCGTTTTTCACCAGATATCTTTGACATGTTAACATAAAATACTTAAATAAATGATAAATTTAGCACTTACGAGTTTAGTAATACATAACTGAAATTCTGGGTTTTTCCTTGTTGCTATAATCAGTATTCATTTACATTTTATGGCCATTTACCATTAATCTAGATTGTTGTACTTATATTTAATCCATGTAGTATTTAGTTATATGTATATATTCCTTATGTTTCTAACAATATATTTCTGATGGTGCATATCTATTTCGGTAATGTTAAGTAATTTCGTACTCTACATTCGATTTATTTTGTCTATAAGCTCAAAATCTAATTTTTTATTGTTCCCACATAAGTCCAAACATACTAATTAAAGACTTTTCATCTCAAATCTGTATTTAGATGTTTTTGGAATTTTTTTCTAAGTCTGTCAAATTTTTCTTCATTGCCGTTTTCAAGCGAGAATAGTCAGGAATATTTAGAACTGTGAAAAATAAAGTCAAATACAATATCCACAAAGAGAATTTGGTTTATTTGTTCTTCTTCAGATACTTCAGGAGAGTCGCTTTATGTACCGTTAATTGTCTAGTTTCTACTTATTGTTCATTTTCATTGTATTACTCTTTATTAGTCGAAACCAAAAGTGAAAGTCAAAAAACTACTCGACAGAACGACTTTTTTCTTCCAACACCATTCATGTTCCAGTGTAAACTTTTTTATAACTATGAGTGCACGACTTATATCTAGTCATCTTTAATTGAAAGAGTTTTCATCAATATTTTTAACAATGCAACAAACATAATAGAAAGAATAGCCTTTGAAGTTGATACGTTTAGAGCGTTCAAAAGTTCTAATATATACCATCTTCTAGTTGTTCAAGAAGCAGTTGCAACTGGAGATCCTGAATTATTGCACATTGTGCTTGAACGGCGTGATCTGCAAAGGTACTATTAAACCGACGACTGCACATATATGTTATTTTATAAAGTGAAAAAATGTCTGTAGATATATAACTCTTTATTGCATCACTATGGTGAGTTGGAACACAAATATAAATATTCAGAGAGTATAATTAGAAATAAAAATATCCAAATGCCAAAATTAACTAAGACTGTTAGCAATAAAAGCAGCTATATTGCAGCATTAAGAAAGTATAATTCATTGCGAAAAGATCTCAAAACTATGTCTACCAATATAAGTACTAAAAGTAAAGTAAAGATTAAATTAAATAATTGGATAAGATCTAATCACTAGCATGCAAATCTACCCAGAAGTCGATAATCCAATGTTAAAAAGTTCAATAACTTAAAAATTTGTTTTGAAGTAAGTGCTCTGGAAACTGGGTTACTGCAAATAGCTCTATTGAGTTCTTAGGATAAGTTAGCTGTAGGATAACTCTAAGTAAGCCAGGCCTATGCACAGATAAAATTGTATTACCTCTATAGGAATTTACAGATGAATTTGTAAATTTTAACTGGTTAAATAAATATCTTGAAGATACAGAAAACACTGACAATTTAACGCAGCACAATATAAGATTTTATGTTAAAAAATATACGTATACATTGTTACTAAAACTGATGCTACGTAAACTTTGAAATCACTTTACATTCAATAACTCATATATCTGCAGTAGGGAGAAGAAAACTTAGTCAATTATGATTGATTTTTTAGCGGATTTATTTTCATATGCGTTTTTTTAGATATACAAGTCGTATGGCAGGAATCCCTGATCTGCTACACAAGTTGAAGGAAGCCCCTGATTTTTATGTGGAAATGAAATGGGAGTTTACCAGCTGGGGTGGGTTATTTTTGAATTCTATTTTCTTTGGTATTCCATTCCATTTCAGCAACGTGGAAGTGTACTAATATCAAGCTTAATCTATAATATTTAGTGATTTAATGAGTTATGTTTGATTTTTAGTACCGTTAGTGTCTCGAATGTGCCCCAGCGATACCTATAAAGTGTACAAGCAAGGCTCTAACGTTCGAATAGATACCACGCTCTTGGGTTTTGATCATACAAGTTGGCAGCGAGGAAATAGAAGTTATGTATTTCAGGACCAAAGTGAGTAGAACTATAAAATGGAAAATTTACATAGGAAGACTTTGCTAAATCATTGGCTATTTTTAATGGAGATAACTATAATTTCTTAGTACGAGAAATGAGGACTAAATAACCGTCAATTTCAAATGCTACATAAAAAATAGTTTATCGGCAGAATTAAAATTTGATGAAAAATGATGAGGTAAATAAACAGTCTGTCCCTGAATAGATGTAGCAAGAGGTGAAACAACCATGACATGTTTGAATAGGTACCGTTTGAAAACTGTAAACTTCTAAACATGTTTCAATGTTTTTTCATAGCGTAACAACCTACCTTTTATTGTGTGGGTCAAAATTAAATAATATGTTTTCCCTAAAAATACTGTTATGTTAATCAAATTTTGGAGCGTATAAAATTGCATTCTAAATAACTTTTCTGAGTGGAATTTTCCCGTCTCTTGGAAAATGTGTAACCCGGAATTAACAAATTGTTTTTATGTGCTAATTTTACAACATGCGGGACTCATTCCTTAAGGTGTGTTGAAAAATTCACAATTTTGTGTGCATTTCCCTTCTTGTTACATCTCTCCTGGGACTCAATGTATATTTTTTAGATGAAAGCAGTATTATGAAAAATTATTAATTGGATAAAAAGTGCCACTCCTGTATATAACAATAATTTAAGTATTAAAAAGTAAAAAATTCCTGTTACAACTTTCTTTGATTAGATGGTAGCGCTACAGTGATGGAAATAGACCATGATTTACGACAAGTTTATTGTGAAGAGATGCGAAGTAGCGATGATACCTTAGGAGTTTTAATGCCAAACGAAGAGACCGTATCACATCGTCTTACCAATCCTATAGTTACTACTTATGTAGATACCGAAAAAATTAGTTTCGAAAGGTAAGAAAATTGGCCCATAACAATAAACAGTTAGAAAATTTTTTTATTTTTTATAAATTTATTGCAAAAACTATATGTAAACTGAATATATTCTAAATTTGTTTGTTATGGACTAATATCCAATTTTATAGAACATTCACAATAATCATTGAAACTTTTTTTGTTCTCGATTCGAATTCATGTGGGGGATACTTTTCAATGCTCATTTATTATTTACTCTTTAAAGGTTATTGCAATAATTGTGTTTATCAATTATTTTTATTCCTAATTTTTATACAGAGAAAATACTTGGTCCAAATTATTGATTGAAAATAAAATAGAAAATAGCAGACAAAAAATTAAATAATTAAGTTGAATGTGGTTAAATATGGGGCAAATTTCAAATCAAAATTGATCAACTCGTATAAGCTGCAAAATAGAATTAAATGAAGTATTGAAAGTGAATTAAATAGTACATGGTTGAATTAAAAGTGGTTAGTTGAAGATGCCAAACGAATATATAAAATAATTTAATTTAAATTATCGCAATTTTTCGAATCACAGAAGAAAAAATGTGAAATTTTTGCATTCCCCTTTAACTTTTGTATGCAAAATAGGTAGAAAATAAAATGTTTAATGTAACTTGAATTTAGGAACAAAGCGGGCATTTGGGGCTGGCGGTCCGACAAAAATGAAGGAGTGAACGGATATGACTGTAAAGTATTTGGTGCTTCAAACGTAGAATTAGTGACCAAAACCAGATCTGAACATTTGACTGAACATGATAAAGCACGAAGTAAAAACCTCAGAACTCCACTGCAGAGCTTTTTGGGTATTGCCGAAGTGGGATCATCGCAAAGTAGTTCCGAGATTCCCAAAGTGTGTAATTGAAGCGCTCATTATCAGACCAATTGTTATTGCTGTCTGTTTATAGGAAGAGTACACAAATAACACAAACCCTTGCAATATACTACCTGAAGAGTACTTCGATCCTCAAGTTGACTTGGGAGACCGCGACATAGGTCGACCTAAGGAAGTTAATGTGAAAGTTCAGAAGTTTAAGGCTAATTTATGGCTTTGCGAAGACTATCCTTTATCGCTTCCCGAACAGATACTGCCGATCGTAGATTTAATGGCCATATCCAGTTCTCATTTTGCTAAATTAAAAGACTTTATTCAGATGCAACTTCCTAGCGGATTTCCAGTTAAAATCGGTGAGCTTTTTGAACGATTTATTATGAAGCAATTCCGATAATCATGCTTTGGCTTCCAGAAATTCCTCTTTTCCACGTGCTAAATGCTAGAATAACTTTTGGCAATATTTTCGCATTAGACAGCCCTGTCCCCAAAGTTTCCACCCTGGAGGAAGACGACCGGCTTACATGTGTCCTCGACGAGACATTATTCCAGTGTCCGCCGACTTACATCCAGATTGGTAATGGTAAAGTGCACCATCATCATTTTTATTTGATGTTAATGGGTTTTGATTTTGCCTGCTTACTTTACTTTGTTTGGGGTTGTGACTTCGGTGCATCAGCAACGCCAATAACTGTTGCCTTTCGGCACGAGCAGGCATTTTTAGGGCCGGTGTCTAGCATATGTTCTATGTATTTCTAAAAAATTAAATTGGGAATAATCATTTATCCGCAAACGATACACTTTAGTTGGCTACTCGTCTTGTTTCGTTATTCAAAAATATATCTATTATCCTTGTACCTCTAGCACAAGTTGGGTTGGAGCCTTCGACAAAATACAGTCAAATAACTGAGTTTTACTTCTTTGAAAATTGGTTTTTCCTTACGCAAAATATTAAAACAGTCGCGCACAGGGAGAGAGTAAAGTTTCGACAAAGTAGTAAAACTCACTTATTTTATTTTGTTGCCTTAGATTCCAGCCAGATCTACGTCGCATTTCAATCATAGAATGTTCGACTTCTTTCTGGATCATCTGGTCTAAGCCTTCGGCAAATTCTGAATTTCAAAACATGAAATATTTGTTTTTTTACACTAAATATGCTGTTAATCTTGGAATATCCCAAACATTTGATTATGTTAGATTAGTTAAATTTCAGTTGCATTCATGCTTTTAATCATTCACTCGCATTTATTTTAGTTTTTTAAATAGTTTCTATTGCAATCGAGTTAATGTGTTATTTTAGCTGCAAGCGATGGGCGACGACAATTTAACAGTGAAGAAGAAGATGATCTTTTACAATTTGCAATTCAACAGAGTTTGGTTGAATCGGGCACTGAGAAGGAAGAGGTTAGATAAAGGTCATTTTGATAAAATGTGTCTGCCTACTTAATTGCTTTGGAACAATATCAAACTTATCTATCTGCAGATATGTCAAGCAAATTAATATTTTCCATCGCTGGCTCATGTTGCGATACGTTGTATTATTTTTTTTAGTTTGAATTTTTTACCATCCGTTAGTTTCCGTCAAAGCTTATAATTTGTCATAGCTTATTAACATTATATACTGCCTGATTCTAGCAATTATTAAATAGTTTTTGATTTTGTCAAACCTGCGTTATAAGCTGGTAATTGAAAGCTAATGTGAAATCTTATAGATATTTTCTTGGAATTTTCAGGTGGACATTTGGGAAGCACTAAGAGGACACAAGCCTTCCAGACCCGAAACTCCCGTCAACGTAGAAGAAAGGGAGCTTCAAAGGTCAGTTACATGAATTTTATTCAACCTAAGCTAATGTTCTCAAACAAATAAGATGTACAAAAATATACAAGACAATTACTCTTCAATTCTGCCTACAAGGATTTATTTCATCCAACTTAGCATGATTAGCTAAGAACCCTTAATTGTTCTGTGCTATTATTCAAAGAATATTTTGAATAGCTTTTAGTTGCCATTTGTAAGTGATTAAATTAGCTAGACAATTTTTAATTTGTGGGAAAGTTGCATGTTTTCAAGCGACTAAAGACGACAAAAGTACTCTTCTGTAAAAATATCTAACTTTTGTCATAACTAGTGTATCTTTCTCATGTTTTTCGAATATGGAACTTTCCTATTGTAGAGCAATAGAAGCCAGTCTAGAACAGTACCAAGGACCCCCATCCGACGCTCAAAATAGTCCCAGTTCAGATTTGGACTACGATCTTCAAATGGCCCTGATGGTTTCCAGAAAAGAGCGAGAAAAAGAGGAGCAGAACAGGATAGACGAAGAAAAAATGCTGGAACAAGCTTTGCAATTATCATTGACCGAAAAGTAGTGAAATTTACTTAGCTTCTTCAATTTGGCTTCACAATTTAGCAACTCTTATTATATTCTAACCAGTCAGCGGTACACTTTATATATTATTAAAGCTCGTTCACACGGTGACATTAATGTCGTGACGTGAATTCCACAACAATGTCAGTGTCTGAACATCCGATTGTCACATCCTGTGTCGGGACGTTAATGTCACATATAAAAAATGTTTGATATTCGCAAGTTCAACTACCGATGGGGGCGCTGCGAATCGTCAAATTACTCGTTGTCGAGTCACAGTTGAGACTTGTTTATTTATTGGAGTTGATGATTATAAAAGCGGGCAAAAGTTGATTAGAACAAAACAAATCACAATCAGATGTCAGAACACCAATGTCAAGTGTCAAATTACTACTTAAGTTGTAGTTTAAATTTTAGCCACCAGGGGCGTTTGGACTTTTGAACTCGCGAATACGGCACCGCGACATCGTGACACTCATATAAGTCTTGTTCTATGGTGACGCTGTCGATGTTTCGGCGACATTTCTTCAAGGTTATCAATCCTTGGCGCGATATTTTCATTTCGTTTGGTTTTAAATCATGTTCCCTTTTGATTTCATTATATTTCTGGAATATCTCATCATACTATGGGATAAATCAATTGCCGATTATAAAGATAGACAAAAACGTTCACTTAGTAGAGTTTCTGATGCCCCTAGTTTGTTTCTACGCATAATCCACTGTCTTATCCATACTTGTTTTTTGAATTTTTGCCTCAATTTCAAAATAATTACTTCTTTTAACAAATCCGCTACTGCAGACTGAAGTTCCGCCATTTTGCCAAGAGTCTGTCGCGACACAATGTGTTGAGAGTGAATAGCTAGTGTGAAAGCTGTCACGGAATTTGATGTCACCGTCTGAACAAGCCTTAACTAACACCACTTGTTGATTGGTTGACAGTCATTCTTGTGAAATTTCGTAAAATTGGTTAGCAAGAAAAATACTTTACTAAATGAGTGATCAAACTCAGCATGGAAGCAACTGGGAAATTTATTCGTTACTGGTAAAACATTTTACTTGTTACATCTTAATGGAATTGACTTCGTTGTTTTGAATTTAAAAAAATTTCAAAACTTATAAATGGAATGAACCCATGTACTAATTGTTTATAGGTACAAAAGATATAATTTTACTTCCTTAAAATATTGCGAATATATTCAAGAAAAATTTATGAAAAACAAAAAAATTTTAAGTTCCTGTTATCATGCAACTGGAGTTGATATTTGGTATCTTAAAAGCTGATGTTTTTTATATCAAAATACGAATAAATAATAGTAAATACTAATAAATTGAAACATACAGTACGTTCTCAAGAATATTCAAGTATTTTATCACTGGTAAAACGGGAGATAATAATTTTTACACCGTTTAAATTTCAATTTCTTTAAACGCTGTTTGGGCTCTTTACACATGTATTTTTTGCGTAAAATTAATAAATCTGCATTACTTACCATCAATTATACATTTGATCGTTTGGTATGTAGTAGTAGCGGTCTTCCATTACACAAGAGAGAAAATAATCCTGTACTGTTCAACTAACAAAACTCCGGGTAATTCTAAGCAAAGTCAATTTATTAAGATAGAACGAGTTTTGTTTGGTGCTTTACAAATAATGTCCATATTATATAAACATTACTAACATTAAATTAAGCGGGAATTTAAAATGAAGTTCTAAAGGAATATCCTCCAAATGGCTAAATTTGTGATCTAACTCATGAATAACAATGTAATGGCTATAGGAATAAGTTTCAACTAGTATAATTAACAACTTAGCATCCTTGTTTTAATAACTAAATGTTTTCGTACGGTACATACGGAGATATGGTCATGTGTTCAGATTAATTGCCTTTGGTAAAGGTGTGCGAAGCATTTATATCTATTTATTGACCCACTGGGTGGCAATACAAATATATTTGTATAAATTAGACCGTCCACGAAATAAGATTTATTGATTTCTGTACGATTCAGATTTCGAATATTATAAATGTTATATTTAACATTTATACTAAATTTAAAGATCGAATCCTCACAGCACTTTCTATTTTCATTGCTTTGCTGTATAACAATTGCAAAATACTGTTTAAATTTACCATCTGAGAATGGTGGGATCAATTTTCATTTATTTAGAGCAACATATTAAATTAAACACTTACAATGGGCGAAATATGAATAGATTTGTGTTACTTCATTTGAACATGAGCACTGTTTGAGTTGTCACCCACATATAATTATAGTCTTGGTGTTTTATTTACGTGCTTTTCTAGAGTACCTACTTGGTTTAGTAATTTGTTGTGATATCTATCTTTAATTAACTTTAATAATAATAATAATTATTATTATATTCCTTCTCTGTGGGGCCAAGTTGTGGTCTTGCTAGCCAAACTACTAACTATAGGCAATTTTTATTTAGGACACAAACTATTTGCATTTGTAATTGTGTTGTGAATTCCTTGTTTTAGTTTCGATAAGAACATTGTTTACTGTTAACATATTTTATTTCAAATAATTATTAATGAACTCTCAGAAAGTATATTTCCTTCCCTCGTTGAACGAATTATTCCATATGATCTTGAGCCCTAGAAAACATTGCGAAAATATTAATTAAGTAGAATACATGGTGATTGAATTATATTGGCTTGATTGGAAAGCTCGAAATAAGGGCTTAAAACATTTTTTTTCCAGTTTATTTCCAGCGCGTTAGTTGTGAAGCAAGTGTTTGGCAGCAACTGAACTGCTGATTGGCGAAGTTGTAGAAACAAAATCATGAAAAATTAATGAGAACAAAAGGTTTTAGTGAAATACACATTATTTTACTATTTTTGATGTGATTTCTAAACACCCTCAGACAATATATGATAGATAAACTGCAACAATTTTACACCTGAAGAAAACAGGTAGTTATTAAGCAAATATGAAGCTTATCATATAGACAGTGGAGGTGTCCTAATATACCTACTTTCCGTCAGATTGAATTTCGTCAATAATTATGAATGTTGTCAATTTTTAAATACGGACACAAATAAAACATTTCAATAATGATTAAGTAATGTAGCTATTAATTTGATTTTAAATCTTATATTAATCCTTTTTACATAATTAATTAGGATTTTAGGAGTTAATTTGGTATAACTATTTGTAATATATTGGCGGGTAACTTTGTTTATGTACCTTTCAGACGTTATTTTGTTTCCACCCCGGTCATAACAGATTTTTAACCACATGTTCAACTTACTTGTTATAGATATTCTGAAGGATATTGAAACTATAAGCGTATCGTTCTTCATTATTTTCAGCAGCTGCAATCCACTTCTTTTTCACTTTAACCCATCTTTGGAGGTGATTTCGTATCAAAATATTCTTGTCCACTGGAGGGCATTCATCCTTGAATTGATCAAATAATTAAAATATGAATTAACAATAAGCATAAAACTGCTTACATAGTTTAGGTTGATGTTATCCTTGCTTTGAAGAAGCTGTTCAGGTAGTGGAGATGGAACACGAGTTTCAAACGGTATGGAGGGAGGTGGCAGTCTCTTCACGTCGACTCCAGAACTATCCCAAGTCGAATCCGTGGGTTCTGGAGATGAATTCCGTCTCCTAAAATGCACAGCCCCGTCTTAGTTGGAAATGGAACAAAGGTAATGTACCAACATTTTTGCTTAAATAATATGCTACCTGGCTCACTTACTTGATGATTCTTTGTGGATTTTTTGGTTGATTTTCCATCCATGCTCTACAGAGAGGATACAAAGGAGTATCTTCTTCGAATCTGGCTAAATCCACACTCCGATCATAGAGCTTCATTACATAGGTATGATGGTATGGGGTAGGAACAGTCTCACTTCTCTTCTTTTTGTAGCTAAAGTAATTACAAAAGATCCACGTTCATTATTCCCAAATTTTAAAAGATGCCAATGGAGAAAATGATCAAACTTGAACGTTTCTTGATATTTATTATTTATAAAACGCGTGTAAAAAGTGAACAAAGTGTTTAACAATTTGTTTTTTCCAGCAGCGTCATAATGTTCTTATATCGTTGGAAATTCCACAAATTAAAGCCAAATATTTTGATGAAATTTCGACTTTTCAGCTAGTTCTGGATGGCTCGATAAGTTTAAGAAGCGTCAAGGCATTCGATATTGAAAAGTATAGGGTCAAAAGCATTGGAGAAATTACGGTGGAGTGGAACAATTACTTCAAATTTATTGGACCAGACACTGCCTAGATTCCTAATGCAAAAAAATCGCCCCCAGGTGGGAGCTTGCAACAAATGTGACCCAAACGTAAATTAATAATGCTACAAATGTTGTTTCTTATGATTTGATATGGGACTTGTTTGAACAATGTTTTCACCTTTTTCGTCTTTTCGACTGTCCATCTTCAGAGCTATCACTGTCTTCATCCGAAGACCTTTCTGTTAACTGCTTAAGAGCCCCTTTTAGCCTACCTTTGGCCATCAAATAATCATTTCCTACATTTTCCTCTTTAATTTCCATTTTCATTGGGGAAAAACTCGTCGAAAAACTACGCCGTTTAGTCATTATTAAGTATATCGCTTAATACACTTTTGAATTAAATTAATGAAAACACCTAGAAGTAAAAAAGTGGTATGATGCACAACTACCCAAAATAAATTAAAGATAAAATGTGGTTAGGTTGCATTTTCCATCATGGAAAAATGGTTTCGAGGTTGGAGGCGCTGATGTTGATAGGGCAGTGCCGACAGAGAAGGTTTTTTATATATCTTTTTACAACAGAGGCAATATTTATTTTACATATTTATGAAGTTAGCTTCTTTCAACCGTACATCAATCTTCATCTCAAATTAGTCTGTTTTGTACGTCAATTAAGAACCTTCGTCAGAGTTCGTGTTCGATGTGCGCTCTCAAGAAGAAAATCACCCGATGTTTATGATTTTGTACTGAAAGGTACTGATTTTCTCATAGAGAAACGTATTTAAATCGTTTTGTGATATTTTCCTGACCAGAACTGCAAGTTTCGCAAAAAAACGCGTCTTTACAATTTAGAAACTTTCTGACATTCGGTGTCATACCGGCACCCCCATGACAACTCAATGGGATAGCTTTGACCACAAAATTAGTTCAGTAAACAAATGCAAGAGGCGCGTTGTTGGCGGGAAGAAAAATGAAACTCGCTATGTGGCTGTCGTTAATCATCACTGTAATCAGCAGCACGTCTTTATGTATGACCAGCAGTTGCCGTATAACAAGAATTTCGCTGCATTGCATTTTACTACTTGTAGAACACGGACTCGATTTTGCTAGTGATCTTGTGATTGTTTCATAGTTTGTTGTTCATACTATAAGTTGGGCTAAAAAATATAGGTAACTAGAGGAAAAGATACCACAGACTTATTTATCTATTGCTTCAGATCATGCCTTGACTTGATTATAAAAAGTGTGCATTTTTGTCGTGCGAAAATTGTATTTAGTATTATAATATTAATTAATTATAATTATAATATTTAGTAAATTTCATTTAGCAAAGTCAACCATAGATGAAGTCAACTTAGCATTTCAAGTATAATATCTGGATATTACGTTGCGCTGATATTACAACGCGTTGAAACGTGCATGACATAGAGAAAATAAAATAAAGGAAGGTTAGATCAGTTCTGTCCTTTTTCAACTTGCGGAGCAACGCGGCTGGATGTTACTTGATTTCCTATGTTACTTTAACCTAAGAATCACAGCTAAGAATCAATTTTAACCACGTTTCCGATTGATCGGTCGAGTTAAAATATTTTCATATTTCTAATACCTGTACGGTATTACCTACAAGTAATAATTGCTGTCGAGACGTGAGTATTGCATCGAAACATAGTAGAATTTTTTGTGTGAATATTACAATTGTTTGTTGATTTTTTTCTTGTGTGTCTATAATTTATATCTGCATAAAGATGAGTCCTCCTGATCGTGTTCTTTCATATAAATGTATAGCTGTAACCTGCAAAAATGCCTATTTTAAAAAGGGTAATTTTGAAAACTATGTAAATAAGCGGTTATTCAAATTCCCTGATCCAAATAAAGATTTTAATCGTCGCAGGAAATGGTTTGAAATAATGGGATTAAATTATACTGAGGTGCGACGCCACTTATTTGAGGATAAACATTTTACCGATTCATATAAATTACGTTTATCAAAAGGTGCTCTGCCCTTCCAGAAACCAAAAATTAACATTTTGCAAAATATTGAAATGTGCCACCCTAACGATACCAATTCAGTTGAAACTAGCACCTCAGCATCAACTTCTGCAATCCATCAGGTATTTTCGCGAGGTGTAAAACGCAATTTCGACGATTTGAACGAATCGTTAGAAATTGAAAATTCAAAATTAAGGGACAATAATATATTATCTCAAGTTAATGAGACTAGGGTGAAAAATCTCTCTCCACGAAAGAAAAAAAAGTATTCCTTAAATTTGAATCAAAGAAAGGTAATCAGCAGATTAAAAAAACAGTTAAAGTCACAAAACAAAATTTGAGAAATGCATATGAACTCTCAAAAACTCCTCTTTTTAACCAAATTGAGACAAAAATCGACCCTGTGGTTTCTTCCTTTTTCAATAGCTCATTTACAAATTCTGGAAAAAAGAAAAGAACTTGGACAAAAAAAGACAAAGGTCCAAAATGTTATAATTTTTTAAAAAGGTGTTTACCTCTTCCCTCTAAGCGCTCATTATCAAGGTTGTTGTCGAATGTGCCCTTTGAAACAGGAATAAATTCCGAATTTACGTCAAAGCATTCGAAAAAGATCCAAAAAATGAAGCCTATTGACAGAAATTGTATTTTAATGTTTGATGAAATGTCAGAACAGTTAACTTTCGATAAGTCCAGAAACATGATTATTGGATATGTGGATCTTGGCTACCTAGGTCGGGTTAACAAATCTGCAAATCATGCCTTAATTTTTATGGTTCATGGGCTTCATAAAAATTGGAAACATCCGGTAGCGTTTTTTTTACTAGAGGTACTGTTGAATCCAAGGCTTTACAATCCCTTATTAAAGACATTATAATTGCTTTGGAAGCTGCTGGTCTTGTCGTTCTAGCGACGGTTTGTGATCAAGGAGCTACCAATCGCAAATCGATTTCAAATTTATGCCTCGAAACCCAAAACAGAAATTATGAACCAAATCCATACTTTAAAATCAACAACCACAAAATTTTTACTCTTTTTGATCCTCCGCATTTACTGAAATCAACAAGAAATGCCCTTTTAAAATATTGTATAAATGTTAATTTTAATTAAAAAAAAGAATACCTGGATTTAAGAGGCAAAAATCGGCTTAAGATATCTGTCGCGGCGAGAACCTTAAGTCATACGGTTGCTGCATGTATGGAGCAAACCATTAGCAACCCTTGTAATAACTTGGCAGCTGATGCAATCCATACTGCAGAATTTATTCACGATATTGACTGTCTATTGGACAGCTTTAATGGTCGACTTCCTAGTCCCGAGTTAGGACAGCCGTATCGTAGGTGCTTATCGGATAAATCTGCACATAAGCCATTGTGGCTCAATTTAAAGCCGAAAGTACAGAGCTGGGAATTTATTTCTTAACTTATTTTACTTTCTTAACTTATTATACTGGGAACTTATTTTACTTTCTCTATGTTCTGTGCATCAGAGTTGTCTTCATCTATGCTGTGCATACCGGTTAGCCATCTTGCATTCTAAATACGCTGATTGGGTCAAGACTATGAAATCTTTTTTGTCATGTAGTGTTTATTTAAAATTTCAGACAATTTGAAGTCACTTCGGGGATTTGAGGACTTTGCAATGAAGGTATATGATAGTGAATTATCTTCTTGCACACACTTAACTTTGAATGATGAATGATGAATAGAAATTTCGTAGTTTTCTAACATAATTTACAGTGCCAATAACCATTACAACTAGTTCATCTGGGAGGCTGGAGTCTCAAATTCAAATTCAAGAGATTGAATTTGAAGGGCCAGAACAAACATTTTTATTTTTAAATCAACAAGACCGCCTCATATTAACATTTTTGTCTACATTTTCAATTACTACTAGAATGGCAAATTAAAGTATAAAAAAGAGGTAATGGGGATTATTTGTCTCTTGTCTTCATCTATGCACCTTACTACAATTCTAGCACGCGCTCATCTCACTCTATAATCTACACATGCACATTCAAATTATAAATTGCCGGCATAACCTAAAAATATGTTTTTATTTGCCCTCATCAGACGAGATCATCTATAAATTATATCTATTTATTTAAATTTTTTATTGATCTTCATTGATTATGAGTGCCGAAGTTGAGAATAAAAGTGATCCCATCGAAATGGATGATAAATGTGAGATGACCCAGGAGACTGTCGGAGAGATCAGCCCGGCAGATGAAGACCCATATGCATATTTAAGCAGGGACTTTTCTTCGGAAAATTTTAAAATTGAGATAAAGAACATGCCAAGGTACTATGGTATATGTGTAGGTCCATTATAGCAGTGTCTGTAACACATTTATTCAAAAACATTTTTTGCAGGAATTCCGAAAGCTTTTAAATAATACATTGAAACTAAATTCAAACAAAATCAAAACTCCTAAACGAAACAGCTCTTACGCATTTGTGTGCTTTCGCAATGAGGAAGATAGGGATAAAGCTATCAAAGTTTTAACGGAATATAAATGGAAAGGAAAGCAGCTTCACGCTATTGTAAGTATAACAACTTTATACTTTCAGCGGCCGCTATATTTCTCAATCACTAATTATACATAAAGTTATTTTATTATGATTAAACTGGAATCCTTCACTTAGATATACATGTAGCTCCTCTATTGCATAAATAGGCGTTTGGGTTTATTTTTGAGCAGGTATCGCCAATTAAAGATTAAGACCGTCGAATTCCTGAAAGGATACAAAATCCGCTCAAAATTGGCTCTAAATATTCAATTTATTGGATATGTACGTTCTCTATTATGTACTGAAATATTGAGAAGTTTCTTAGGTCGAAAGATATGCAATAAGCTAAAAAACACTCATTTGAAAACTTGAAAAATAATTTTTGCTGGAAAAAATCTAGTTTTCAAATGTATGTTTTTAAGTAAATTCTTAGCGTTCGACCTAAGCAGCTTCTCAATATCCACACACACTACAGAGAATAGAGTGTTTGTGAATGGGACGTATTCGCCGTATTTTTTATTCACTGAATATATTTAAATAAGAGAGCATTAAGCACGTCGTATGTTAAGTGATGGTTTTAAATAGTTTTGCAACTTACGCCCAACTTGATTACAATCTGTCTAATTAACTAAGAAGGAAACTGAAAAGGTCCTAATTTTTCGGTTTTGAAAGATATTCCTGGCTATGGAATGACCTAAAATTGCAGTTCGTCCGTGGAGAGCTTGTCGAGAAGCTCTTGGGTCTTTACTGGTATCTGTATCAGTCCACCATCCAGAAGCGTTTATAAAAGTGAAAGTTCACAAGTTTCGTGTTGGTTCAGAATTTGTTTTCAAGACACTATTTTTTAAAATGTCACAATTTTGTGAAAATGGATAACTGTAACATATTATACCTACGGTTTTCCCTAAAATTACTTAATTTTGAGAAGTGGAACACATTCACCATTTTGTGTATTTCTACAGGTTTTTCGTTTCGTGTATTGTTAGTTGGTTAAAAAACAACAAAAATGGTATAGGTTTTTAATTCACGCCAATGACAATTTTCTGGCGTGGAGATTAAAGGGCCAAGTCCACATTTTGTTAATCCATACTGATTAATATTTGAAGGAAGTACGCCAAATTGCAAAGCAATCGAAGAAATAGCCACCAAAATATTCGAAAACCTAAATTCATATCAGTTATATCATAAAATATACCACCGTTGTTTTTAAGATTTCGGAAAACTGCTATATGGACACGAGACATTATTTTTTCATGTAAAATCAGCCCTTAACATTTTTGCGCATCATTTCGGAACACTGTTTACGCCAACGTGTAAAGAACTCTCCATAAAAGTTGTGGAACTATATAAAAATGAAGACAAGAAAAAAAGGCAAGATTGATGGAATTAGAAATAAGAATATTTAAATTTTATCTAAATATTTATCTGATCAGAAAGCCATATGAGTACAACGTGCTTCAGGACAAATGCTAATCTTTGGGGGGTGATTCCTTGCTCACAATAAACGGAAATTTCGTATATTAAACCATTAAAAATCCATTATTAATTAATAAAAGTCTAAACAAGGACCTAATAATGTAGTAATACCAGATAAATGCAGTAAAAAACTATCGTTCCTAAATAAATCAATTTATGCATTTCCAAGTCGTCATGGAGGTTGTCCAAAAGCTCAGTTAAGAGAACAGATTTGTCGTTTTTATTTTAAAACACCATGTACAGTGTTAAATAATATACATAGAAATAAAGCATATTGATTGACTAAACATAAGCTCAAATATTTCAGTATGCTAAGCCAAGTGCTGATCCATTGGTCAAAAAACGAAAAAAAGAATTTGACGATAATAATGCGTCGAAGAAACAAAAAAATTATAATTTACCAGTGAATGATCAAATCAAATTGTCTACAATTCCCTTGGTTGATACTGAATATGAAAAACAGGTAGGTTATTAAATTTGTTTGTTATAAAAATAGTTTTAATTTACCTAAAATGTTCAATGTGTTTAGTTAAGTTTGAAACAAGAAGAAATTGCATCTATTCTATGCAATTTAGGTAAGGATCTTGCTAGTGCTAATTTGGAAATTCAGAGTTACATTGAAAAACAACAGGAAAAATATAATGGACTACCTTGCGAATTAATGGATATTAGATTCTCCAATGAAATAAATGGGTAAAAGAGTATTTTATCCAAAAGCCAATTTTATATACTGATTTTTGTAGCTATCGCAATAAATGTGAATTTACAATCGGAATTAATCAAGAAAATCAATTACCCACAGTAGGATTCAGAATTTGCGCATATGTAAATGGCACTACTGCTATTGGCCCTGTGGAACATTTAGATCACATACCTGACTCTATGAAATTAGCTGTAAAGGTAAATCACGAATTATTGATTTCGCTACTTAAAACCAGTTAATGTTTTTTTAAATCAATGTGCAGGTTTTTGAAGAGTTTGTTCGTTCCTCGGACTTGGAAGTTTTCAACGCAGAATTTCAAACTGGTCATTTAAAACAATTCAGTGTCCGAACAGCTCCTGAACAGCTAATGGTTATTGTGGGTATACATCCTCAAAAACTACCCAGCGAGAAAATTGCGGAATTCAAAGAGAAGTTGATAGAATTTTTTTCCAAAGGCCCTGGCAAAGATGCTAAAGTAACATCTTTATACTATGAGGAGATCGTCAAAAGGTGATTAAAAATCTAGCGCATCTTTATATTACTTAAATTAAACATTTAACAAATTCGTTGCAGAGGTCCTGGCGAATCCCGTATCCCAGCTACTTTCCTATGGGGCGAAACGCATAACTTCGAAACAATAATGGGTTTAAAATTTCGAATATCTCCCGAAGCTTTCTTTCAAGTGAATACGAAAGCGGCTGAAGTTTTATATCAGTCAGCTATTGAATTGGCTGAACCGACCGAAAACTCTACTATGATCGATGTTTGTTGCGGCACAGGAACTATTGGGCTTAGTTTCGCAAAGGTACGGTATACATTCCGAGATCCGATATACTCAAAAAATGTAAATTTGCAGTCTAAGAACATGGGCTTTTAGTTATGAGACTAGTTATATTTCATATGTTTCTTTAGAGTATATTTGCTGGTTTAGAGGAAATCGGAGTATATTTTTGCTCGAAAATGAATGCTGGGTGAAGCTGGCAAATATTTGTCAAGAGACTAAGAATACTTTTCATTCAACGCACCCAGTTCGCTTAAGAAATGAGCCATTCTGTATGTAAAATGTTTTTTGTATTTTGCTTTTAATATAACAAAATTGTAATTAGGCTGTCGTTAATCAAAACGTTTTGAATAAAAACCACGTTTCAATATGCAACACCGATTTGCGATAATAAAAATGTTGCTTTTTACAAATTTTCTACATAATTAATTATGTATGATTTTATTAGTAATTGATTTAATTAATATAATTTATTATTGTATGTCAAAGCATCCTAGATTTGATGTCCCACAGTTAAATTTGCCTTGTTAAAAATGGGCTTTGTTGAAAATTGCATATTTAAATGTGGTTTTTAGTTCGATTAACTTTTTAGAATAACAAAATTTCGATACAGTCAAAAATAAAAGTTCTTTACTATATGGCAAAATTCATATTTTTTAATAAACCTTCGCCATACACGCCTGCAAAAAAATTAATATTTGCATTGCATTGCATTTTAGATTTTAGACCATGCAGAACTTTTTTGTTATAGAATAAGAAAAAAGTTCTTCATATATATAGTTCCAACTTGCGGAGACAAACTGTAACTGAATTTATAGCAAAGGTTATTTTACAGCATTGTGGTCAAATATTGGGCTTGGAAATTGTTCCGCAAGCAATTGTAGATGCCAAAGAAAATACAATCATTAATAATATTACAAATAGCGATTTTTTTGTGGGGAAAGCTGAAGATATCTTGGGCTCCGTTTGTTACAATTCAAAGTTTGAAGATGTGTTTGCCGTTGTAGATCCCCCTAGAGCCGGATTACGTAAGTATATATACTGATTATTGGCTTTTTAAAAACATTTGCATTATAATGGAAAGTTGCTGCAAATTAACAACAAGGATATTAAGCTTATTTGAATGTGTTATTTGCCGTAGAACTCGAGCGCCTGTAAAGCGGTACATAATATTTGTTTTTTTACGTTTATATATCTCCTTGGTTTTCCCTCAATATGCATATTTTAACATTGTAAATGTTGTTTGACCATTAACATTGACAATTTTATCATGGTTACTTTATTACAGACCAAAAAGCCGTTCAGCAGCTTCGAAAAATAAAAAAAATTAACCGACTAATCTACATTTCATGCAACCCAAAAATGGCATCGAAGAATTTCGTAGATTTGGGGCGTCGCGAGACGAAATATTTACAAGGAGAGTGTTTTGTACCTGTTAAAGCAGTAGCAGTCGATTTATTTCCTCATACGAATCATTGTGAGTTAGCAATATTGTTCAAGAGGTGGGATTTGGTCAAAAAGGAATTGCCTACTATTGATTAACTAACTTGCCGTTAAGACAATAGATTTGTTCCACAATGTGTGTTGACAAAGGTTCCCATATTTTTGAAATAATTAAATGAGACGTAATTAAATTATGTATTAGATTGGTAACTAATCTACACATGTTTTGTTGATATATAACAGTCTTGAGACATGATGGTGTGTGAATTGTATAATTATCATAGACATACAATAACACCCTGAATCATTAAATAGTAATCACATTTAATAAATACGCTATAATATTAAGGTTTTGCACTGGATAATTTAAGTAATATAACATCTTCTGGATAAAGTAACTGCAATTAATTTAAATAAATGCAGAGGTTACTTTCATGTAAAAGCAGGAAACATTTTTTTTGGTGTATTTAATTACCGAAGTAATTTGTACTGTTTAGTTAAATCTTGCTTAATAGATACTTGTTGGACAAAAAAAAAACAAAGTAAATTTTAAAGAATTGCACTAGTGTAATAAATAAATATTTCTGGAATTTACTAGGATTTTAGCATTAAAACTTTAAAACTAGCAAAATAAGATAGGTCTTACTATTAAAGCATTAAAGCATATTATGTGACCGGGATATTTATACTCTTTGAATTTCAAAGAGTTTCACGTCGGTGTCGTACCAAATTGGTGGATCCATGTTTCTGAAAAAAATTAACAACACTAGTTAAAAGTTAATACTTTGATCCCTATACAAATTATTTATATTATCAGGTTACCGCTGCAGAGGTTATTGGCTCTAAAAGTTAATACTATGATCCACATACAAATTATTCGTATTATCACCTATATTGACAGGTTACCGCTGCCATTTATGGTTATTGGCCCAATTTGTTTTTGTCTAAATAACTTTCGTTTTGCTAATGCTCGATGTTATCTATATCTAAATTAACTATTGTTTGGATAAACATAAAACTATATAACTGTTTCAAGATCTATAAATAGTTCTCAATAAAATCTCACATTACCTGAGATAAATGACACCCCACATGTAAGTCCTGAACCAAGTTGTAGTACCAGAATTAGCTTGATATTTTCTAATCAGAATAGGATGGGGCACCGGCAACAGACCTACTAAAGTTCCATGCTGGAGGAATTTTAAAATTTCACTTTCATCAGTTAGTCCCCTAGAAATATAAAGAAAGCAATAGATTAAATATTTATCGAATTGCCAGAATCGAATTCAACGTACTTATCGATGCAGATCTTTTCAACCTGGGGCACTAATACCTGTAAAAGTCTCATGATGGTTTGAAGGGGCAATTTACTCTTCCAGGAATGTACCCATTCGCCTGTAGGAATCCATTGACCACTAGGATGCTCATTTGACGAAGATACTCTCAAGCTGTTTCTCTAAATTGTTTAAAGTATGTTTTTAATTGGATAAATCAAAACGAAGTTGTTACTTATTTCCTAGAAAGAGACACATTTTGAAATAACTCACCGTATTAACAGATCTGGAAAAATTAGTCGGCGTATCTGGAATATCTGGCATTGTTTTTTTGCCATCGGGTGATTTGTTCTATGATGTATTAAGAAAAAAATGCAATTTTTTAAATTAGATTTAAAAGGTACGCGTTTAGATAACATTTTTATCAGAATATACCTCAACAGAACCGTTTCCTATTGAAACAGCGGTAGCAGTGCAACTATTTAAAGTTACAGCTGCCATTCCATTGGTCAATGGCTGCTCTGAAGGGGATGTGGCTGGATGAGCTGATTCTCGTTCAGTCATCTGCGCAATCTGGGGTGTATCTGGCAGAGTAGCCTTAAGGTAAATATTAAGACTGATTTATTATTCATTTATTCGATAGGTTTGCGTAACATTCTTAACTTACGTTCAGTGTTCCTGGTTCTGCAGGCAAAGCAGGGCGAGAGCCTTCCATGACAATTTCCGACACATTTTCACTGCTAATTGAAGTACGCAGTTTCGCATATTTGGTTTTCCTGTTGATTGATTTAGCTATGGTTCCATAGTCGCTTGGTAGGTTGGCTAAACTATGAAATACCTACAATATGTTATGTTCACTTTATGCAGTTTGGTAATCGTTTAACCTGCTTACTTGTCTTTTTCTTATAATGGTGTAAACTAAGTTAGAATTTCCGTCAAACTGGTACTGGATGATATTGTTGAAAATTTCCAGTAGAAAAAATACCAAATGGTGATTTTGTGGCGACGAGAATAAGAACCAGGGGGTACTAAAAGCCTCCAAAAGATGCAATAATTTAGTGCTCGCCACCATGGAGAGCGTCTTTAAGTAAGGAGATACTGAAAACAAACGACTAAATAAATAAGTTTGACTTTAAACTACACTGTCCAGCTGCGTACCATTGACTAGAATCGTTAATAAGCAATCAAAGAGAGGTTGCAGTCTTTGATGACCAGTGGTGATTATTTTATGGAAAACAATTACAAGCAGATCGGCGTGCGTTCCTGTAAATACTGGAATATCCATAGGAACTGTAGCAGTGTAGGGTTTATTCAATCGCACACCTAAGTTTCGTTCTCCCGAGAGGAGCAGTAATATAAACACACCAATATGCATTAAACCAACTCGTGCTGAAATTACGATGCAAAATTATGAATAGATTTAGTTAATGGAAAAATGATTTTTACATAAAAAAATTGAAATTAATAAATATGGTTCTTTTGAGGTATGTACTTACATTGGTCCGCTCTAGAGTCGTTAAGATGATACAGAATCGGTACCAAAATGTCTAATACATCACTACTTTTCAAGACAAAATACAGGAATTTCTAAAATTTAATTCACTCATTATTGTCTTGATCCTTCGTTAGCCTGCGGTTATTACCTTATTATAATCGCACATTTTCCAGAAAAACACCAACTGCTCCTGATGAAAATGTACTTTCTTAGTAGAATTTGGTAGGTACGTTTGCACTAAAGGATTATTCAATAACCTTGTCACTCCACATAAAATGAAATGAAAATCTTCATCTCGGTGGATCCGCGAGAGATAGTTTATAAACAAATTGTCTGGAATTGTGGCCTATAAATGAACGGATTAGCAAAATTACACCAACCAAACATGGTAGGATTTTTACATCTTCTGATTCGGCAGGAGTCGAAGAACTGGTGTCATGATCTAAAGTTACAATTAGAATTTGCAGCGCAGCTTCTACTAAGGGCTCCAAAGAGTCATTAAACAGCAAGTGATTGTACGGAACTCCTAAACCAACTGGATCGTATGCACACACAGTGTTTAGAAGAGAAGTGAACATCGGTAATGCATGCCGATTTTCAGCAGATGTTAAATGCCTGAAGAAAAACGACTATTTTGAATAATTACAAAAATGTTTTTCAAATATAAAAAGTAATATACATTAGAAAGTAAATACATATTATATTAAAGGCAACCATAACGCCTTTTTATATTAGAACGAAAAAATAGACAATCCGACTCTTTCACTGCTTTTTCGAATAGAGTTAAAATGCAGAATTATTCAGTTCGAAACTGCAGTGATAGATGAATTTTTCATTCTTTAGACGAAGAATGAAAACGCGTTATGGTTACCTTCAATAATGCATATTTATTGTCTATGGCACAGCATTTTAATATTTGAAAAGAAAACATTTACAAACAATGTACAAGAATACAAAAAAAGTTACTTTATTATAAAGTTTTATAACTCGAACTTCCTCGAACTCGAATTCTACTTTAGCCCACTGTCCAAATGAGTCTGTTTAATTGGTGTAAGATAGCTGAACAATGCTAATAAACATATCTGCCGAAAACAACTTTTGGGCAGATGCACTTAACTTGATAAGTGAATAACCGATAATGAACACTTCCGATAAACAGTATTTATTAAAATTTTCTCTCACACGCATTGATTTGATATCGTCCCTGAACGAAAATAGTTATTATCATACTTACATTATCCACTTATTCGGGTTTGACGCAATATCTGTGGGTGGTTGATACATAGTTTCGCTAAAACAGGTCAATAGCAGTTTCAGCAATTCCGTTCTATTCGAATCATAGATGTGATTTCGAGGAGGCGAGTGGGCGAAACCAACACCAGCTTCCCAAATATATTCGCAACTGTCTATCAATGATAAATCTTCCGCTTTATCCTGCGCAAAAAAATATTTTTTCAATGATTTTCTCACATAGACATTGATTGTATGCACTTTCTGATATACTTACTGGTCCAGTTTTACGCCCAGCAGCTACAGTGAAATCGGGACAAAACAGCAGATCCTACAACATTCAGAAATAATGCCATTGCATCAACTAGTTCTTTATAATAATTTACACATATTGCATTAAGCAGGGATTGTGCCAGAGGCACTGCTTCCTGTTCATCTTCCTCATTTTTGCTTGGCAGTGATGACCAAAAAAACCCTTTCCATTCTGAGTCTTCAAACATGTACGGTAAAATCCTGGTCAATATTCTGGTGCAGTTGAGGACTTAAAACACACAATATTGATTGGGTATTTAAATATGGGGGAGAAACAACCTGTTTGTTGTTCCCTATGTGTTCTGCAGCTGTTATCAACTGCCTTGACGAGTTTCTCAACAGCTTTATAACATAAGGTGGCCAGATTTTCAGGGGCATCCTCTCGTAACTGTCTAATCTCTGTTGCAGGAACAAGAGTGAAAATGTCTTGGACGTTGGAAACATTTTCTGACCAAAACTGTTCCCAGAATGTGTCATCATTTGGATCAATTGGCTAAAACGAGACGAAGATCACTTAAATACCACTATTAATAAGAAGCCCAAATGTAAGTAAAACTTTGCCACATATCCGAAAATAATCCATACTTATTATCAGGATACTTCTTGTGCATATGTTGGAATGAATTGCTTTCGTATGAAAGTAAATGATTTTTTAAAATACACAGTGATAGAAGCAGTACCTCTGCCTTCGAAGTTAACTGCACTACGGCTCGGCGAAAATTCAATTTTGTATCTACATTACCCATTTTTTAACTTTAAATTCAGTATTATTTGTTGATGTTGACACCGTCCTTTTCCATTCGTCACTACTATTTGAGTGGGATTTTTACTGTCAGAAATAAAACAAATATTATTAGGTACGTTCCGAGTTTATCTGAAACTGCTCCTGGGTCAGAAAAACAACATTATTGTATTGGCAACACTGATCTATGCCTGTTGCTTCGATTACTTTTTAGGTTAGGGCAGTTTTGGTAATTCACCCAGATTTTATACTCGAATTTAAAAACTTTTTGAATAAGTCTACATATAAATATATCTGTATTATGAGCATTGACAATTCCTTGGCGCGGCTAACAATAGCCGATAATTTACCAAATGAGAATGTGTTTAAGGTACTACTCAAGAGTTCAGTGATTTAATGCCGTTAGCTGCTATTTAAATTGAATAATTCTTGCAGAACCCCTCTAAGTTACCCATAAATGAAATACATATGGAACGCTCTTGGCGAGAGTTGAAGAGAAACCTTTCCACCGGCTTTGTAAGTTATGTTACTTAATTGCTTCTACATTACAACATATTGGTCAACTTTCAGGACTGGGAAGACAGGTCGGAAAAAGATCTAGAACAATCGTGCTTCGAACTAAAAAAAGAAATTATTCCTGCGTTGGACAAGAGATGGTTGCTAAAACTGTCTTTCCACAAATTTGCACCAGTTTGCATACCGCAGCAGGATGGTGAAAACACAGCCTTTTTAGCTGAAAATACTTTATTTATTGATTCGCTTGATTATTTGCTGACTTGTGATTATCACCATTTCTGGTGCTGTATCCTGTTCGAAGAATCAGCAACTACTGCGATAAGAAGTTTTCTTTTGAAACCAGTTCTACCATTCGAAGCGAATTACCTAGAGGGTGAATATATGGAAGTGTACAAAACAGTATTTAACAAGTTTTTGTTGGTCTACAAGAAACTGTTAACATTTAAGCAGAGTGAGGTATGTATAATTATTGTGTAAAACTGTTAACTTGAGGCTTACGCCAAATCATATAATCGAATTAACTAAACCGTAGAAAGTTTAGTAAATACAGGGTGTCCCACCGGGAACCGCCGCGATCGATATCTGACAAACTATAATTAGCAGAAATTTGAACAGTGTGTCGAAGTCATTGGGGTCAAGCGATCTAAAATATTTTCAAGATGGCCACACTTCCGGTTATACCGGAAGTAAGTATCAACTTGCTTACTTTAAATGAAACACCCTATATATTATTACATTTTTAAATTCGACTCCAAATTCTAAATATATTTACTTTAGGACTTACTTTAATGGAATTTTGACAATATTTTGAAAACTGTTAACAAAATGTTAAAAAAATAAGTTTCAAAATACAGTTGAGAAAATCGACCAAAATCAATTTTTTCGAATGGCAGCCCCCATTTTTGATAATTTTGTCTTATTCAGAATTAAAAATAAGTGTAAGGTTGGTTATTCCAAAAATGTTTAGTTTCAAAATTTTAATGTTTTTATAAGGTTATTTTGCGGCCTATCTTACTTTACATTCTGTCACTCTTAGTTGCCATTTTTATTACAATCAAATGCCAAAGGAATGCTGACAGCTGTCAGTTACCCTTTGAAAATTAATAATCATGACCAAACGCTTAAATAATACAAAAAAACAGCCTTCGTGCTGTGCTGTTAAACAAATTATAGAAAATTTCAGGAATTTCGAATACGAAACAACAGTGCATGTTCAATTTATAAGTGCAACCATAAAAATTAGACCCCAAGATTTGAAAAAAAAACTGGTTTTTGTTCTTGAGATAATAATAATTAATAATACAATTATAATAATAAACGGTTCTTCATATAACTTTATCGAATTCTTCATAACTATTAAAGAAGTTTAAATAATCTTCGTTTGTATAATTTAAACGTCCGGGCATGATTATTAATTATTTCCAAAGGTAACTGACAGTTGTCAGCATTCTTTTGGCATTTGATTG
This sequence comes from Dendroctonus ponderosae, assembly GCF_020466585.1. NCBI lineage: Eukaryota > Metazoa > Arthropoda > Insecta > Coleoptera > Curculionidae > Dendroctonus > Dendroctonus ponderosae. The sequence goes on from NW_026018165.1 coordinate 4,368,388, forward strand.
AATTAAAAATGGTCACTTTCGTCATGGCAGGATTTAAAATGAGATGAAGGAAACAGCAATATTAAAACATTAAATTGACAATATTTCGAAAACTAAACAATTTTGGAATAGACAACTTTACACAAACGTACTCTTATTTTTAATACTAAATAAGATAAAATTATAAAAAATGGGGGTTTCCATTTGAAAAAATTGATTTAGGGCGATTTTCTCATCGTCATTTTGAAACTTACTTTTTAAACACTTTGTATTGATAGTTATAAAAATTTTGTTTATTTCGAAATTCCTTTAAAGTAAGTTCTTAAGTGGCTGCAACTGGAATTGTTTACATAAAATTTCAAATATATCAAAACATCAGGCTATGAAGGCTTTCACGGCCGGTCAAATCACATTTAGAAATGTTTTCTGGGCTTTGAAGCCCTGGTCCACCGGAAAAACCAACGGAAGGCTGTCCCACACGGTGTACAGAAAACCGACACATACGACCGGTACCTGCACAGTGGATCAAACCATCATCCCAGTCAAAAGAGAGGAGTCATTAAAACCTTCACCGAAAGAGCCAGAAGAATTTGCGAACCTGCTGAGTTAGAAAGAGAATTGAAACACCTAGAAAGGGCCTTTGGTTGGAATGGATACAACAAGAACGAGGTCAATAGAGCAATTCGACCAAGAAACAGTGGAGATCGTCCGGAGAAAACAGATGCGCATGATGAGCGTAAGAGTTGGGCTTGCCTCCCGTAGATACATGGAGTCACGGACAGGATCGGCAGGATATTGGAGACACAAAGTCAAAACAGTTTTTAAACCAACTCGAACAATCCAACAGACTTTGAGATCGGCCAAGGACAAACGGGATCCTTTATCAGCACCAGGAG
>NW_026018165.1:4369572-4405945 GCF_020466585.1 Dendroctonus ponderosae
AGAGGCCATCGAAATATTTAAACACCAAAACAACTTTAACAGAAAAGAAATTACGGCACTCAATCCAGATTGGAAGCGCGTTTTGCGGCAAACAGGGTGTGCGCCAAAACATTTGATATACATTTGAAGCCCCGCCTACTCCCCACGCATGAGTTCTGCAGTAGTTGAATCAGTCTTAGTCGATAAGCACGGGAGATCACTTCGCCCACTGCCTCATCGCCTTTGATAATGTCCACCGCAGTTGTGGACGAAACGTCAGGAATAAATTTCCATGGACCACGGCTTCAAAGCCCGGAAAACATTTCTAAATATCAAAAACAGTTAGACTTGGGTATAGGATATTACACATGAAATATATTTAGAATTTGGAGTAGAATTTTAAAATGTAATAATATATAGGGTGTTCTATTTAAAATAAGAAAGTTGATATCTACTTCCGGTATAACCGAAAGTGTGGCCATTTTGAAAATATTTTAGATCGCTTGCCCCCAATGACTTCGGCATACTGTTCAATTTTCAAATTTCTCGTAATTACAGTTTGTCAGATATCGATCGCGGCGGTTCCCGGTGGGACACCCTGTATTGTTTTTTTTTGTATATATCTTGATTACAGACAGATTTATTTTATTTTTCATCACCAATCCGCTCCTGTTGATTTTTTATTTTCATCTTTATCTCCTAACACTTAAAACGTCATTTGCTTGGTATCATTATTTGTAATTATCCAAGTGCAAATATTATGCTTAGCAAGATGCTTACCTTAAAGAAAATCACTACCACTTTTTACTGATTGAAGCTTCCACTATTCCACAAGATAACAAGACGACATGGCGTCCACGCTGTTTGTCGAGTTGCGAAAGATATCGTGCTTTTGTCAAATCTGTATTTTATTTGTACTTTTGTAGAAACGTTTTGTAGGTATTTGGATAAGTATCCTTGTTTTGTTAGTTTGGGTTTGATTGGTAAACTGCTATTGGTTAAAAATAATGTTTAACCGCTTTATCCACCGACAGGACTTTACCGAAATAAATTTGCTACTTTGAAGCAAAAGTGGGGCGAAATCTAATTTCATCGACGTCTATCTCCGAAAAGATGCAAATTAAGGGAACATTTTATATCATCATTATATGTATAACATTCTTACCTGTTCTATCGATTCTTAAAGTTTTCAAGATTAAACGTGAATCATCCTGTATATATTTTTTATTTTCAGACAGAATATATGTCCCAATCATTTGGACTGGCCAAATTAAAAGAACGAAAGCTCATCAATCTTCCCATTGTGATAACTCTAGCTGTCTTATATCAAGATAGTGATTTAGAATTTGTAAATGAAACAGTAGATATCTATTTTAATGATGCTACCGAAGTGGAGTATCTTACTAAAGAAGTGGATTTTTTCATAGAGCAAAACCTTATTGTAAGTAAAGTTTATTTAGTTTGAGTTACTATTAAAGTAAGAGATACAAACGGGGTGTTGCATAAAAAAAACATTAAATAGTTCAAAATTCTATTAAATTCTAGAGGCCAGTATTTTATTTTTGGGTTACTTTAACCTATTGATTACCACAACAATAATTATCTGGAAGGTAAATTTATTCGCAGTTGAAGACACCGGTCTTTAATACAGTGGCTACTGGCAGTAGGTTGTTAAAATAATATAATTTTGATGTGAATATTTTTATCAATTAGCACTGTTGCAACTTCAGATATTAGAAATGATTGGCGGCCAGGTCTGTGGATTTGATGAATCGGTGGAAGCTGTTCCTATTTCCATCGAAAAAAGACCGGCTATTTTCAGCCTATCTTGGGTTTATTCAGTTGTTAACTATTTGTTGTGTTCTGTTATCACGTCACAGGTATTATTTACTTTCTTCAAACCCAGCATAGAAATCGCGACGCAGAAGAACTTTCCATTCAGGTAAGTAAAGACACTTTTCCTAACAGTTCACTTTGTTGCATAAGTGTGTATTTGGTCGAAACGTTTATTTAACTATTTTAGGCTTCCCTATATATATGTAAATATATACCGAGATTTATATGAACTATTAGATGAAAGAGAAGAAGCACACACTCAAGAGAACCTGTTCAAAATGGTTATTCAAGAAATTAACTTGGGGCGTACTGAATTTATTGAAACATTTCATTTGTTTGTGTCGAACTGTTTGGATGAAGCTCTGAAACATACGTAAGTGCACGCAATTTACTGGATGCGGTTCGAAAACAAACTTGAACAAAAAATAGAGTAAAAAATAATTTTTAGGGGTGACAGTGACAAACAAGAACCAATCATAGAGAATTATATAAGACTGTTGACAACAGCATTAGAAGACGATTATTTTATCTGTGATTATAATGCCGCACACAATGTCGCATCTCAGAACGAAATGTTTGAGAGTTGTTGCGAAATGTATCCTTTTTTAAGAAACTATCAATGTGAACGCTTTTAGCTATTCCTTAAATAAATATTCAGTGATTCCACTCAGACCGATTTCATTGTTTCATGCATAATAAAATTACCGCGGAATAAAAAATTGCAAGAACTAACCGAATTAAAGAAGAAAACTATAGAAAGTGTGTTCAAAGAATTCATCCCGGTAGTTCCAGAAGAGCCAGAAGAGGATATTGCTCAACCTGGTCCTTCAAGAGGCCTCACAGAACTACCCGAGAGTGAAATTGATCAAAAAATTCAAAGTATTATGGATATGTTTCCACATTTAGGAGATGGTATGTGCTGTAGACGCAATATGCATTGGTGTATTCAAAGCATTTGCACCGTTTATCATTACCTGCTTGTGATACGTTGACTTATTAATTTCAATAAGTGTACTTAATGGTTGAAGTTTGCTTAACTAAAAAATATCTTTTAGGTTTTGTGTTGCAGTGTCTTGAATCATATAATTTTAATACAACCGATGTCATAAATGCAATTTTGGAAGACAATTTACCTCCGCATTTATCAGAAATTCCGTTTGATGGAATTAGAATACCGGCAGAGCCCGAACCGGAGAAACCCGTCCTGGCTTATACAGGTGAAAACAATTGTGCGGTGTTTTTTCAACTCTATAATCTAAATACAATTCGTTAGGCAAAAAACCTGAATACGACGATGCACTAAAACTATTAAATGATAAAACTGATATCAAAGCAATCAAGAATCTGGTGCTGGAAGGAATGTAAGAAATTAAAATTTAAACGTCTAAATGTAAACTTTTATGATAATTAATTCTTCAGCCAATACAACTACGAACACATGTATGATGATGAATATGATGATCGGTTTAACGACGATGTTGCAATACCGGTAGCAGATAATCCGGTAGGAGAGGAGTTGCAGGCTTTTAATCCTAATAGACAGGGCAGACGCAAAGAATCCGAGAGCGAAGACGAAGAATCAGAGGTAAGGGAGTAGAAGCAGAAGTAAAAAAGGGCTTCCTTAATATTCCATACCTTTAGGAGGAAACTAATGAACATTCGGCGGACCGAAATAGATTTAACTTCTGTGAGGACCCGGCTGTAATAAGGGCAAGACGAGAAGCTAGATATAGAACTGGACAAGCAGGGGCCAGTGGTAGCACTTCACAATTAAAACCAAAAGGGGACGTTGTTGGTAAGTTATTCAAACGCAAATGTTGCTTTTCGAGCACTATCCATCGGTTTTTTTAAATTTAGGTAAACCGAAGGGACAAGGACAGGATAAAAACACGCTTCTCAATAGACAGAAAAAAGCTGCCAATAAATCTAGCCGGGCTAACCACAATAGAAAAGGTGGGGCTCAGTGGAAAAGAACCAGAGGAATGGTACCTTCATGAATTTATTTTTGTTTAAAAACTTACCAAAGTAACTTTGGAAAAGTAACTAGTTGTTGAATCACAAGTCAATTTTTATCCATTTTTAATACATTTGTATCATGTGCTTGTATTTTACTTTGATGTTTCCTTTCCACCTTTAAACTCAGCTTCACAATTTTAAACAAATCATGTTAATATCTGCGTGGCTCAATATAAGTTTAGTAAAGCTACGGCTTTGTTACTTCTACATTCATATTGACTACGCACAACTGAATATACCACAACTTGGTTCAAAATCCGTCGGCCGATAGTTATAGTACAGACATTTAGATTCAAACGAGGATAAAAGCGGTTTCGTACGATCAGTTTGCAATTAATTGAATGCTGACTGCTTCATGAGTGTGTGTATGTGGTATCAATATGACTCACCTGTTTTGGTGTTCGAAATAAAATGGTGAAAATAATTTATTAAAAATAAGCATTTAATTATGGTATGTGTGTTTTAAATACATCATCTTACTTTCAAGTATCCGTATCAGCAAGAATTTTGAGAAACTCAAACCATGTCTATTTTACATCGTAAAGTTAGATTTGTATGATGCACTCAGTAACGTTTTGTTATTGCTAACTGCATATAAATCAAACACACATTTAAAGTAGAAAACTACCGACATTAATTGAGAATCATGAGTAATCAGTAAATATATACAATAATGTAATTTTTTTATGTAATTTAATTATTATAATATTTTTAATTTTTATCCTAAAAGGTGTATGAATCATTATCGGCAGTTATTCATTAGACTATAGTCATAAGTAACCTTATTACCACGTAACCAAAAGGTACCTATATATAATAGAAAAAAAGGAAAAAACAATATATACAGTAGATCCTCTCAATTGCACAAAATGTTTGTAAACGCAATACAAACATTTGCTTCGTGTAGGTACGAAGTAAACACCAATTACAATACCACCAAGAAAAATAAATTTAAAGCAAGTTCCTAATCGATGTATGTTTTTGATAGCTCGTTATAGGAAAAAGAAATAATTTCTGCTGATATTGATACTTGATACCTCTCTCAATTCAATATATACACTTGTAAAATACACAATAGGACAACTCTTCGAGAACGAAACCATGCAAATTTAAATATTACAAACAAAAATGGCAAATTTACAGTCTTTAAACTCGTATGCTCAATAAGCTTAATTGACTAGCAAGCTTTTAATATTGCACAATTAATCCTAAATTCGAATAATGTTGGATTTAATAATGTGCATACAATATGTGGTAATTTACAAATATTATAATAAGGAACAATTTGCAGTTACTATTTTACGCATAAAAATATGTAGATAATTTGAACGAATTAAAAATAAGTTTGGTGCTTATGTAAATACTAAAATAGTTCCAATAAGAACCGAATACTTTTTAAAGTGATAGAAGTCAGAAATATTGGTAAATTAAATATTTCCGCCTCAGTTTATTGAGTGGGTACGATACTCAAGCTTTTATCTAGTTTCATTACAACGATCACTATTTGGTCATCCATACAATTAGCAGCAAAACAACTGATTGAGTCAAACATTTTGATTCTTCGAGCCGGATCAGGTCACTAAGTCAAAGTCAAATTATGTTGTTCGCCTAAATGTTTCCACATCGCCAAAAAGCTAAGGCCTGTTATAAAAGAGTCGTCCCCAGCCTCTTGTTCTTTGCTACCATTTACATCATATCCTTGGCCACCTGCCTCGATCGCACACAAGAAGATGAACTTTGTGTGTTGTAAGTGTGAAGTAATTGCCGTAATAATGTAGATTATATTATCGATTTAAAGTGTTCTGAACTACCAATGTCTTTGTCATATACTGCTGGGAATAACGACTTAACCACGTCCTTAAAATTCAAATAATCGTGTGGAAATGGAGTCAAAAACTTGTCAATTGTGTGAAGAAAGTTCAATAAGAAATTATGCCCTACTATAATTTTTTTCAACTGTACAATCACCCTAATGACTTGACTGAATCCAATATAATCATCTAGTTCGGATTTTAGTTTTTCAAAAAAATTCCGTTCGATTTCTTCTCTTTCATCTTTAGATTTTAATTTAGTGGCAAACAGAATGCGCGCGAAGTTGAATTTTATTACGAAACTTTATTTGTCTGATGCAGAAGTCGCCTCAAGAATGAGTTACATTTTGGAAGCTGCAACCAAGATTCATTTGAAGCAAGAAAGGCTTCGAGTTGTGTACATTATCAATGAACGGTTTATTTTCTTCAGGAATAAGCACATCCTTGCTTCCATTCTAGTTGGAATTAGACTTGGTTTTTATTATATGTTGTTCTTTGAGAGTGTTTCGCGACTTATCTTTGTCTCCGTTATTTAAATAAGAAATTCCTGCTCTAATTGCGTGACATCCATCTTATTATTAAACAATTAATAGAGTTAATGCCGAAAGGCAACAAAAATTAAACATGCATTTTACAAAACAACATCGTAATTTCTGTCTAAATATTTTCTTCATAGAGTTCAAAGCGCCATTTCAAACACAATCAACTAGAAATTACAACAAAATCAAAATGTTTGTAAACTAGCAATTGCTTGACTCAATCAGTTGCTTTTGCTGCTAATTGTATTCGTGAGTTCAACGACCGATGGTTGCGCCGCGAAACGTCAAATTACTCGTTGTCGAGTGACAGACGACGAGATTGATGACATTTATAACATAAAACAATACTTCACATCTGTTTACATTTCTTTAAAATCTTGCAAAAGTTGATTAGAACAAAACACAATCAGATGTAAACACCAATGTCACCAAAACAAGTGTCAAATGTCAAATTGCTAGTGTCAAATTGCTAAAAAGTGTCAAATTACTACTTAACTTGTAGTTATAATTTTAGCCACTAGGGGGCGTCTGGACTTTGAACTCACGAATGGATGACCAAATAGCGATCGTAAAACTATAATAGGTAAAAGCTTCTACTGAAGCACGATACTTCGTGGACTGTAATATTCATGCAATGGTTGCCAGAAAACGTGTGTCATCACCCTCTCTCAATGACAGAAGGGATGACATTAACATTGTTTCCAACTGAGGCGGAATTATTAAATTTAACAAATATTAAGTCGGCAGAACCAAGTTGTTCAGAAATGCTTTCAATATAATTTAATGTTAAATTAACTAGACTGCATTTATCAGTCAACAATATAGAATCATGTTACTCTTGCAAATCTTCATTCTTGTGACAATAAATTAAATGTTAAGTTAAAAAACCGACTTTAATAATAACTGTTTTTCGCTAATTAGCTTCAATGTTTTCTGACTAAGTTAAACTTAGACGAAATTACTTTTTAGCACATATATATCTATATTAAAAATCACACGGCTCAGTCCTCGGTTTTTTCGCAAGGAACTGATATTACCCCTAAACCTACCCCACCCTCATGTGCTATCATATCCGGCGCATATTCCCATGTATCCTTCTTTGGATCATAAATTTCCACCGTTATAAGGTTGGTAATACCATCATAACCTCCCACTGCCCACAACTTACCCATATTGGCCGTTAAAGCCACACGACTTCGCTGTGCATTCATTGGGGCGACATACGTCCACCTAACATAAAATAATAAAAATTACTCGCGCACACCAGAGTAAAATTGGTAAAAAGTAAAAAAAGCCGCCTTGGATACCTGGAGTATTACATTTAAAATAAATGATTTAACGAAACAGGGTTAATTGATAGTACACTACTGTAATCTAGACAAAGTAACTTACTTGTTCGCTCTAGGGCAAAACATTTCCACAGTTCGCAAAAACGAACTTCCATCATATCCGCCACATGCATAAAGTTTACCTCCTAAAACGGCAACTCCCAAACGACATCTGTAATTAAAAAATTACAATAAATTCGCGCGTTTACACACAGTAAGTATGAATAGAGACCTGTTCTTTAAACTGAAGGTTCCTTTCAAGAGGAAATAATTGAGAAACATTTAAATATTTGTATTTTGTTATGTTCAGGATGACTAGCTAATCGTTCCAATAAATCTTTGAAAATAATCCATACCAAATATATATTTTAACAGTAACATTATTTACTACTTACCTTTTTGTGAGCATCGGTGGAGCCTCAATCCAGGTGTTAGTAGTTGGATTATATCTCTCTACAGAATCGAAAATTGATAATCCATCATGCCCACCAAGCGCATATATGTAACCTGTAATAATCTTATATGTTATATAAATCACTTTGCAAGATTTGTTGGGAATATACAGGGTGCGCGAAAAAAAATGGGACTTAGTCATTTTTAACCACGTCTATTTCAAAAACCGTTAGGACCCATCAAATTTTTAAAATTTATATTAAGTGAACGTGTGCCCCGACTTCTAAGGGTGCGGTTTCGGTGGTGAGATCGGCGACTTTGACTCGGTGTTTGGGTGATGCGTCTATAGCCGCAACAGATCTTCTCTGAACAACCCCAAGATATTAGTTCGTGAGATATCTTTGAGCAAAAGTGCTCAAAAGCTAGACGACGTTGAACGTTTTACCCTTATTTTGTTAAAAGAAGAGGAGTTAAAAGAAGAGCAATTGGTTAAAAAACGACTTCAGAACAAAAAAAAAATGAGACACATGCTATATTCCAAAGTCGTCCAGAAGAAGGTTATTTCAATCTTCTTATACATGTTTAAACCTAGACGAGAACAAGTTCAGAGAATTATTGCTGTTGAATCCTGATCAGTTTGATTTTGTTCTATCACTTATCGCGAAGGAGACAGGAAGACCTGGAACAAATTTCCTTAAATTTCCGATATGTGCGAAGGAAAAGTTGGCTTAAAAACATTAAAATTTAAAGCAATTTTCCCAAATTTGACAAGATCTGGAGGGTTATAATATTAATCCACAAGTAAATAAGTTCAAGTTTTTTCTATTGCACTCTTCTTTTTTATTCTAACTGTGCTCTCTGTGTGTATTTATGTCTCTTAAAATAAATACATACTTTCACAAATCGGTTCAACTACAGGGTGTGTCCCTTGAGTGTGAAGACTGGAGCAATTTCCGGCTGCATGGTGATAGAGAACATTCAACGGATATGAAAATGGTATAAGTTTTTGTCTGGACTCGAAACCAGAAGATGTGCAAAGTACATTAAAGGAGTAATTTGCAATCAGCAGCGAGACGCAGTCGCACCACCGAAATCGCAAGTTTAAGCAATCCACCAAGTTAAATCGATAGGTCTAAGAGTTTTCCGAAAATATTCATCGTGGTTAAAAAAATTCAAGGGACTTTTATTTTTCCTGCTCACGTTGTATATGTATCACTCATTTGTATGAGTTATTATCTTGTGATTTGATGGTTTTTACCTGCGAGGCTTTAAGAGCATATTTTACATCCAAAAACGTCATGGTCATTAATTTAGTCAATTTTATTCAATATTCCCTATTTGCACATTCAATAAAAATCATTCCTGCAGTATGGTAGCAGCTCGTAACGTTAACACTTACGGGTTTCAAAAAATTTAATTTCTTGGTCATCATTGTCTGGAAAGTCAATGAAACAATGTAGGATATGATATACAGGATGCTCGGAAAATGCGTGAGGAAATTTTTAAGGGTGATTCTACATGCGAAAATAATGGTAGAAAAAAAAAGAAAATAAAAACAGCGCATCAAACTAATTTGTTTCTTTTCATTTTTGACCTATTGTGGACATTTCTTCTCGCATCAAATTCAAAACCGGTACACAGTTATGTCATAGTGATGTCTACCTTTCTGATTAAAAATTGTTTTTACTTTAACTTTTCTACTAGATGTCATTATACCTGTAATCCAAATTTAGATCCAAGATTAGAAAATACTAGACAAAAAATGCTCTCCATACGACTCGAAAAACCTCTTCGTTTAGGAGCAAATCAACAATAAAGTTTTTATTACTTCAACCCAGTGGCCTTGTATTTAATTGGAATAGCAGCAAATCAAGTCGACTAGTTTTACAATGTGCCAATTTTGACAATTTATAGTAAGTATTGTATTACTGTTCAATTATTGAATTATTTAAATTGAAATGGTTCAGTTAAATATTTGATTAGCTGCCACTTATATTTCTGTAATATTCAGATTTCGAATTTTTGTTACATGACCGACTACCATTATTTTAGCATGTAGAATCGCCCTTAAACATATCCTTTCCGCAATCACGTCAGAAAAATTAATTTGTTTGCAATACACTGGTTCATTATGTTGAATATTTGACGATTTTAGTCTCCTCAACTCTTTGTCTTATCTCATCCATTTTAAGTTTTGAGGAGCATGATTTAAAAACTATAAATGAAATATTTTCAAATTGTATGATGTTTGACAACAAAAGTCTAGATCCACAGTTAACACTTTTTTCTCAAATATTTATATGAACGTGATTGTTCCATTCCCAAAAAAGTGGTTTAAGCAAAATTCACAATTTTATGAATAACTCTTTTCCTCAAGGTGTACAACTGTAAAAATTAAACTGATTACTTACCTTGACACGCAATAACAGCGCCAGCGCTTCTAGATTTGTTCATAGGTGCTAATGAACACCACGAATTTGTACTTGGATGATACCTTTCGATAGAATTTAACGACGTTACGCCGTCATAACCTCCGCAAACGTAGATTACATCACCTAATGCCGTCGCACCTAAAGCACTAAGAAAAAATTATAAAATAAGATTTTTTAAACATTAATTAGTCTCCTAATACAGTAACTTAGTAAAATTTTACCAGTACCTTCTCTTGCAAATCATTGGTGTTACTGTGGTCCATTTTTTCTGTAAAGCATCGTATACCTCCACACTAGACAGTCTATCTCGGCCGTTATACCCGCCAAAAGCATACAACTTATGGTTTATCACAGCTACGCCCAATCGAGATCTCATCATTGACATTTGGGGGGCCATTGTCCACTGTTCGGTCTTTGGATCGTAGTATTCCACAGTGGACAAGGAATCACCTAAATTATTCAATAATGGATATTACCATTTGTAAAAGACAATATAAAATATAATGTATTGAAAAACCTAACGCACAATTCAAGAAATCAACGATACGATCAAAAAACATGACAAGAATAGCCGAACGAATCCACCAAATGCAAACAAAACATAATAACAGCTAACTAGATCATATTGAGTTCCGTTTGTTTCACAAAACAAAATAGACAATCCCGCTTTATTTTACCTACAATCTACCGCCACATTTACAAACACAATAAAACAACTAACCGTTTAAAATACTAATAGTAGTATAAAGACTGCAAAATTAAGCCTATATTAACAGGTTCTTTTAATATTCAATTCAAATATTTTGCTTTGTAATGAAGTGTGTATTTTTATCAAGGGTAAATGACGAGTGAGGGCACCAACACTCAGCGAATATTCCAGAATTATAAAAACACTAAAAACAACTAAATTATCTTAGACGAACGAAAAAGGTATTGCAGATTCTTCACGGTATGTGTAAAATGTTGATTCCTGGCATAGCGAGGATAATTGAATTAAACAACTTCAAGAATGACAAAACAGCAATTAATAGTCACACACTCAACACGACCCGATTAATGAAAATTAAAATTAAACTGACAGATTATTATGGTAAAACAGAGAAGGCCGAAAGAGGTAAACTGAAAACTTAAATTTCTCAACAATTTTTCAAAATTAAAACTTAGAGGAGACTAATATTGAAAGATTAACTGAACTGAAAATTAAATTAAGTAATGACTGAAGGGACAACTCTAGCGGGCTCCTTAAATATGGACGTTGTGCAAAATCTTTGCATTGACTTCAGGTGTAAAAATATGCCCAGAAAACGGCACATGATGTCCAAAATTTGATTTGTCGGGGCACCTTAGATGCTCCTTAACTCGGGTCCCCAATTTTCTGATTGTCTTGCCAACATAAGACACACTTCGGTCCGCTCGATATTCCGCTCCTGTCCAACGTGCCAATGACATCCTTATTCCGACATCAAACACTTGCCAAGCTGCTGTTAGACCTTAATGTAATATGAAAATGCTCAAGACCTTTGAAATGCACCAAGAAACACTGTGTGAAGTCGAGCCCAGTTAAAATAGGAACTGGGACCAGTGGAGTCAAAAAGTCCACCTGAAGCCTCGGCAACTATCAGCCTCTTCCTGACCATCGATATTAAGGAAGGTAGAGGGTGAATAATTGTTCCTGGCAGCAAGGAACCTGAGCACATCCAATTTTCGTTCGTATTTCGTTTTCTTAGATATTTCAGTTGGTTTTTAAATTCTAGAATATTCGGTTAATGTTGGACTGGTCGCCTGACTGTACATTTCGACCAGACAAAGATTTTTAATTTTTGACTTCTGTTGCATTTAATTGTTAGTTTCTTTCTCGGTGTTCATCACTGTCTCACTAGTGATTGGCATGTGCCGTTTGCCACTATTGGGGATGTACGCTTACGTTTCGACAAGTAAGTTTCCATCTTTTTATTTCATTCATATGCACGACATTCCCCGGGGGTGCTAACTGTTACTTTTGTGTTTTTCAACGGCTCTGATGATGACTTTGTGTCGAAAGCGCTTGGCCATATTTAATATTCAAGGGTCAAATTACATCATTTACCCTTGATTAAAATAAATACACACTTCATTACAAAACAAAATCTCTTGATTGGAGTTTCTTCAATGTGTACACACCGGCTGCCTCCTCTCTTTTAACATAATTTCAGTATAGGTTGTGTGGTACATTCTTGTACTTTCGCTCGTATTCTCAGCGGCGGAATTATAGCGTGGTCCCTGCGTTGGTGGATGCGCCAAAAATAAATAGCACAAGAGGGAAAGGCCAGGTACTATCGGAGATTAGAATACTGAAATCGTTTTTCGTGGACGTGGAACACAGTAGGCGTCCAGGAGACTGGATTCCGGCTAGATATTCATGGTATTCCATCCCTAGTCGATTTTTCGAAGAAAGATCTAAGGAAATTGTGGCACACATGGTTTACGTTTTGGTACACTGAAAATATGCAGATTTTAGATTCTAGACTATTCACTCGAAAGAACGTTCGAGGTAATACCCGCAAAAAGATCGTTGTTGTTGCGTTTGTGGTGCATTAGACGCGTCCGCGCCGCGTTAGGCCAAGACGCCACATAATCGCATAAACACGACAGTAACGCTCCTTTTGCGGCCTCGAACGTTCTCTCGACTGAATAGCTAAGAATCCCAAACCTGAATATTTTCAATATACTAAAAAGTAAACCGTCAACAGTGTGCCACGATTCCCCTAGACCAGTTGCGAAAAAACGACCAGGGATGGATTGCGACGAATTTCCAGCGCATTTTCCGCGCGTTTACCATTTACCGCATTCACATTAGAGTTTTTAGCGCATCGCGGTTCTGTCGCGTTGTTCTTCTGCAGGTAAAGACAAGAACAAATAATGCTTGTAAAACGATCGACCGAGCGGTACGTCCGGCCGATCGAATGAATGAATGTTTTATATCAAATAAAAAAAATCTCATGACAGTCAGAGACTCAGTCACACTTACCATGCCGATTTAAACCCCCGACAACGTAAATGTAACCTTTAATGTCACACACCCTTGGTTCTGTTCGGAATGACTGGATGAGTGGTCTTCTTTCAGGTATAAGATGGAATGTTAAAGCCTCATCTACTAAATCCCTGTAAAAAATAGCCTCGAATATTATTAAAATAACGTTTTACAATACAGGATTGAAGCTAATTAATTGACTCAGAAAGCAGCAAAAACAAAACTCTAAGTTTCCTATAACTCAATTCCACAGTACTACTAATAATTCCAATCAACGTCTTAGCTAAGCTCAATATAGATTTAGTTGAAGTTGAATGATAATAAATTAATTCCTCGAATTAATGGAAAGGCCTTTCCATCGTCTCGTAGGAGTCGTGGTTCGTAGATAAATAAAATAATTAAAAAAAATACTCTAAACCGTTTCAAAGTTAAACTATTCACGACCGTAACGTATGAAATAAAAAACAATATCGAGTAAACGACAAACAGCAAGAACAAGGTAACTTTAAAAATTAAAACAATTTTTGGAGAAAACTGTAAATATTGTGGAGATAACTTTTTTCAAGCAGTCACCTGCCTTGACCAGCTAATCGTTGCAGATTTCCATGTTATTGTGACTTTCCATATGAGAACTCCACAATATTAATATTTTTCTCAAAAAACGTGTTAACAAACTGTTTTTATATCCTAAAGTAGATTATTGGAAACTTCACTGTTTGGATCTCCTCATTTTTCAATTTATGCACAGCACACCACTTTTAATTTGATCACTTAGCCAACTGTCATTTGAGAGATAAGGTATGTGCTATTATTATATTTTATCCCGCTTAAAGAACGTCTCAGTAATTTTTAATTATAAATAATGCCTGAAATATAAACTAATCCAATCCAATTTTCACAAGAGACTGTAGTTTGAGTTAAGTAAATTCTTACCTGCACTGGATGGAATACCTAATGTGTTCTTCATTTCGAACGCGATCAGTGATGTACAATGGCGATAAAAGTGGTAAACGTACTAGCGATAGGAGCTCCGGCAGGAAATCTTTTCGTTTTTCCACATTGTGTTTAACCCATCGCATGCATGCCTCAAACACTTGCTCTTCACTGAAATTTAAACAGAAACAAGGTTTATACAAAAAAAATATGTAAAAAAATCGACCATAAATTTACTGCTACGAAACTCAAGCGCGTCGTTTATGCTACCACATCTACACTTAAAATTTGCTGCATTAAAGGTTGCTGTAAAAGTTGGTTATGCCGCATGTTGCAACCTTTAGGTAGTTTTTGCGGTTATCGCCTCGAAAGTGGCTTCTAATGAATACCGCCGAATCTCAAATTTTGTTGTTTTTTGTATCAAATTATAATACAACCCTCTAGCGTACTTATGTTATCTCCTCTTTCACTGCTCGAATTACTAGTGCAGGTAATTCTGAATATTACTTTTTCGAAATGGGAGTTACGGATCTACACGTGTATATTGGACAAATTGGTGAATGCCAAATAAAGATTAATGCACAAGAGAGATGCCACGTTGTTCAACTAGTTCTAGAACACTAAGATCACAACACACACTACAGAATGTTCACTTTTGTTTATGCCTCTTCGTACATTGCCCTTAAGATATAGGAGGTAAATTAGGGACTGAGAGAAATAAGCATAATAGTGAAGTTTTAGCGGAAAATAGTGCTACTGCATAGACTGGCATAAAATTTTGAATTTAGATTAGAGAATGAAACATGTGAATAGTTGGATAATTTAGGCCTTTTCTTCGCCCTAATCGGCAAAGGGTTGAGTATTCCAAACCACCAGAAATATTGACACATGTTCCTGTATATTGGACAGGTTGGTGGATGCGCCAAAACCTTGTACCGCAAAAAGTAACGCAATTCAGGGAAGTAATACTGTGGTAATACCCTAAAATAGTGAATACTAATTTGACCTCCAAATTATTCGCGTTAATGTGGCGCCTCTCCTTTTTTCCCAAGTAGAAGAACAAGCGCTAAAAATATATTGACACAGGGTGAATAGCGTGAAAAACATTGGACAAGTTGGTGGATGCCACAAAATCGAATTCGCAAGAGATATGCCTTTTAAAGTAGTACGTTCTTAAAATAGTGAAGACTACTTCTAGCTACAAATTATTCACTTTAATTTATTGTCACTTACTTCACAAGTAACAGAAGACGCGCAAAAAAATAAAAAATAAACTTCGACAACGGCTGAATCTTGCGACAACTCGACGCTGAGATGTTGTGGGAAAAAATGGACCGGAAATGCGACAAACCTCAACTGCGCTTTTTTTTACGTACTCGCACTACGTGTGCACTTAAAAGAAAATTAAGTTGAAAAATGTTTGAAAGCTGCGTCTATCTGCTTAATACATGGACAAGTGTGCACAAAATATATGTTCCACTTTAAACAAAAACGACCCCAGGGCTTCGGAAAAAATCCCACACTTCCGAAAATAAGAAAAACAAAATTTCGGACCGTTGCTTACGACGTGAATGCGAAATATTTATTCCCTATTTTAATTACAGGGTACGTACGACTCTCGAACGCAAAATCTCGCTACTCAATTATCTATCTTATTCGATATTATTTTGATTAGAGAAGAAAAGGTCTGCTCACTAATGACTCGCCTTAATGAAATCATAATAATAAAAACGTTAGAAACTAAATATCTAGCGAAATTTTGAATTATTCACTAATTATCAGAAAACAATAATATTTATCAGCAATTCAGATAACTTACTTGTCAACTCTGAGTTCGCTCTTCATCAACAGTTCCTTAATTTCTGTTACCGATAAGTTCAAGTACTCTTCATTTTGTGATACCTCATGAAAATACCATTCTATGTACTTTTCCGCGGAGTCTGCGAAAGTCGATGATCCGAGCGATTCTGCAAAGTGACGAAACCCTAACGCGTTTTGAGGGTGAATTCTAAAAATAAAGTTAGAAAGTAATACAAATTCAAATATAATTTTCAGTTCTTTCCTAAGTTAAGATGTTAATTCCATCGTACCTCTGTAATAAATAATTGGCACAAGCATCCCTCACTTTATTCAACTGTAGATACGATGCGCCAATCATAATGCTTTGCACATTGTTCTTATCCAACACTACTTTTCCGGTATAAGCGAAGTTGACCAAAGCTTCTAGAGCACTGAAATGCAAAGACCAGTTAAATTTATGGATAATAAAAACATAAATCTGCACTTAAAAATGTATATGTCATCCAATCAATACTTACATGGCATCAATACATTTAATTTCAATTTCCTTGTTGCGGGACTCTACCATATCATTCATGAACATAGCATGAAAATATGGAATAGTAGCGGCAAGTACTATTTTGTGGGCACTAAATTGCTGACCTTCCACCTTTTAACAAAATACAATTACTAATAACTGCTAGTACTAGTTTTGTTTAGCATTACACACAAATGACCCTACTTCATGCGAGAACTTATAAATACATTATTGAGAACAGAATTTTAATTTGAAATAAACACGTGCAAAAAACCAACAATTTCATAAATTTTAATCACCAACGTTAATAATAAGCTCTTTAAAAAATGAATTTTAGTACACTACAACCGACTGCAATATTTCAGCACATATTCGTTTCAAATATGTAATATTACGTTTGTAGGTAATACGTGTTTCATAGTCTTTAAATGTAACAAGGAATTGGCATTCATCAAAAATTTGAGAACACCTAAACTTAGTAGACAAAATTCAAGAAAGTACAATACATGAGGCAGTAGGAAGCAAAATTGTCAAGCTAATTTGTGTTTTCACATGTCACTGTTTATTGAACAAAAAACCATCTTAACAGATAACTTGTAAATAGTATACTGAGAAAACATAAGAAGAGTTCAACCACTTACCACCGAGACAATAAAAAACGTGAAAATAAACGATGAATATGTTAGCTATTAATTGTTTATTTAAAATTCCAACAATGATTGAATAATACTGGTTGTTTACTTAACAAGAACTAAAATGCAATTTTGTTGTCACATAATAATATGTATTGTGATTTTCAAGGTGCACTAGAAGTTATATAAGTGCTTTTCTACATGAAATGTACTTGATGTTAAATTACCTTCAAGACAACGTCGCACAATTTTCCTTGTCTCCTTATATCAGCCATAAATGGAAAGGCCGATGGAAACAGATCGTTTTGTTGAAATATCGAATTTTCACTGTTCATTTCTAATACATTTCGGGTGGTTGGACCAGCCTTACACAATTCACCTTCATTGTCGCTGTGTATGTCGTACCTTAGGTTCCAATCCATTTTACCATTAAATGAAAGGTCTGGTACTTATTATTGATAAGTAGTTGTTTGTAAGCAGTTGCAAAAAATTAAACAAATTATCTTGTGTGTATTTTTGAGAAACTGTGTTTTTCTATTAGGTTATGTGATTTTTAAATGACAGTTGTCAACCGGAAGTGGAATGCGAATGATCATTTACTGACTACTTGCCGCTACATGTGACAACGTGGCGGCAAGCACCTAACATTTAAATATTTAATAAGGGCAACAATATTTGTTTTATTTTTTTAAGTTAGTATTCGTCTGTTTCTTCAAGAATCAATGGCAAAATAACTCATTTATATTTAAATGTTATATTGTTTAAAGCATGCAATATAATTCAAATAATGCTTTGTTTTGAGAAACCGGTGATGTACAGGGTGTTCAAACGATACAAAATTAACAGAAAAATGATAGTCATCTACTGTCCGATGTTGATTCTTGTGAAAAGTGTGATCTGAATTGCTTGTTCTATTGAAGTAGTTGTTTATTTGGCAACCATATATTGTTTGTATATAATTTTACCTAATTGTTTAATTTCGTAATAGAGTTTAATGGCGGTAATTCCTTCGCAACCGCGATTTTTTGCATTTTTGTGGCTTTATTACCCTGTAAATTAATAACTGTAAATAAAATTATTAATATTTTGAGTTTATTTAATTTAATTTAATTTAATTAAGTGTAACACATAATACATAGTACAGGGTTATTTTTTAAATTTAGAGAAAAATCTTAAATACAAAAGTTGTAGATACTAACGTCTAGTTTATTTTAAGATAATGACAATTGATACAGGGTGTCTCAAATTCAAGTGGCAGACCCAACTTAACTTTTTTTAAATGGAATGCCGTACTTTTTATTGCGTACTCGAACTATTCGCACGATTCTAGGCCTACTCGATATAAATGTTCTATAATGATTTTCAACTGTTTTTGAGTTAATAATCAATTTTGATTGAACTTTGGCTACCTCGTTTATGCATCTAAATTGAAATTTCGAGAAAAGATAGTTTATTTTAATATAATACAAATTGATACAGGGTGTCTCAAATTGGCAGACCAAATTGCCCTTTTTTAAATGGAAGGCCGTACTTTTTATTGGATATTCGAGCTATTTCTAAAATTCTATGGCCATTCCATATAAATGTTCTATAGCGATTTTCAACTGTTTTTGAGTTAATTAACGATATTGATCGAACTTTGGCCACCCCGTTTTTGCAGCTAATTTGAAATTTACAGCAAAATATCATATATAAAAGTTGTAGATTTTGACATCTAGTTTATTTTAAGTTAATAACAATTGCTACAGGGTGTCTCAAATTCAAGTGCCTGATCAAACTCAATTTTTTATAAATGGAATGCCCGAATATTTAAATGGTTATTAACTCAAAAACAGTTGAAGATCAATGGAATTTTGCGTATAGTTCGATTTTGAAATAAAAAGTGTTCTGTTTAAATTCTGTTTAAAAAAATGTATTAAGTAAGGTATTATCTCAAAATAAACTAGACGTTCGTATCTACAACTTCTGTATTGAATAACTATATTGTATGATATATTGTATGTATGTATTGTATGCTTTTTCTCTCAATTTCAAATTAGATGCAAAAACGGGGTGGCCAAAGTTCAATCAATATTGGTTATTAACTCAAAAACAGTTGAAAATCATTATAGAACATTTATATCGAGTGGGCCTAGAATTGTGCGAATAGTTCGAATATGCAATAGAAAGTGCGGCATTCCATTTAAAAAAACGTAAGTTTGGTCTGCCACTTGAAATTGAGACACCCTGTATCAATTGGTATTATCTTAAAATAAACTAGACGTTAATATCTACAACTTTCGTATTTAATATTTTTCTCTAAATTTCAAGTTAGATGCAAAAACGGGGTGGCCAAAGTTCAATCAATAACCCTGTACATAGTAATTACATGTCTAGGCTTATCCTCAGGATACCCAGGCAGCACAAGCATCCTATAGAAGTAGTCATCTACTTGTACATAGGTATATATTATATGAATGTACATTTATTTTCTTTGCTTTAAAGATTCTTTTATGCAGAATAATTGAATCAGGCTGAAATATACTTTATTAGGTCTGTGGGAATCCTGTTATATGAGGGAACATATATAAATAAAACACATTTTTCTATTTACAGATACGATCAATTTAATATGTTTCGTATTCAAGTCGATACGAGATCACAGTAAAATGGAGATTACTACTCCCTACCGAACCCCAAACTATTGGCAAGCTGCCTACATTTTATTGTCAATTCCTCTTGAACCAAACTGAAACACATAGCCAGTACAACCAGTCCCATGAAAATATAGATACAACAAGCAAAAATATGTAACTGTCCTTCGACATCGTTTTGATGAATGGTAGGTAGTTTGTCTCCCACACCAATGGTGGTGAGGGCAAGAAAGCAAAAGTACACTGCGTCCAGAAACGTCCAGGTATCCGTGTTAGCAAAACACGCCGCCCCGATGCCTATATACGAAAAAAAGATAAACACTACGAGGAAAACAGGCACTGGTGGTAGGTGGGATGATGTGCTGATTTCTTCTGCTACAGGCAGAGGAGAGGTACCGTTTTTGTCCGGAGGTCTCCAGATTAAAGGAATTCGAGATGGTGTGTCGTGCTGAGCACATTGCCTGAAACAAATCTGTGTAAAAAGTTGCCAACAAAAATTCAATTTGGCATTGGAAGTAAATGTAAAGTAACGATATAAGTACACATACAAGAAAATAATTGAATCGCTGAGTTCGAAAACCATACAAGTCCTAAAAAGTTATTTTGAGATACTGAATAAAAACCTATAAACTTTGAAACCATGTATTTAATAGTATTAGTATGTATATACTTTCCTGACTGTGTTTCAATTCCAATTCAAAATTAATTCCTGGGTTTTAGTCATTTATTGTCTCTATTTATCAATTAAAATACGTTTCGGTGTATTTTTCCACCATCATCAGTTTTTATGGGTAGCGTTGTTGCTGCTTTAAGCCTTGGCATACATTTTTTTGATGCCTTCAAAATGCTGACGCTACCTGCAAAACGCTACCCATAAAAACTGATGATGGTGGAAAAATACACCGAAACGTATTTTAATTGATAAATAGAGACAATAAATGACTAAAACCCAGGAATTAATTTTGAATTGGAGTATTAGTATGCACAGAAAAGTCGCCGTCCTCTTGATTTGGGGTTTTATTCATAGCAATAAATTTTCGGACAAAAACATAATGGGTACCTACCATTTTAGTTAAAAAAGTTAAGGCACTTGTACGGTTTTCGAACTTACCGATTCATTTACATCATAGGAAAGCTGGTAATACTTGAAGCAATTAAACAGTCTGACGAGTATTTGACGAGAAAGCTGTTAGGACTGCAGGATCACCATATGCGAATTAGCCGGATTGATGATTTATTTTGAATGAATAAAAAATGTAAAATAGATATTTTGTAAGTGAGTTGATTTACCCGTTTTATACTATTGAAACATTGGGCTTCCTTGTTATGAAACTTGATTTTTAATATGTAGAGCACATATCTAATAAATAAAAAGACAACATTGGATTCGTTTAGAATGTAGGTACATAGTTAACAAAATTGCCATTAAAATATGATTACCAAAAATCAAATAAAAAGCTTCTTAAAGTATCTGAGCGTAAGATGATTTCCAAAGAAAGATACCATATTACCGAAGTAATATCACTATTCTTTTACTTATAGTCCCTAACATTTCAGGTTTTTATACATATTTTAGGCAAACTGTTCAATGTATATTTAAATCTGAAATTGACTTTAAACAAGACTTTAAAAATACTTTTTTTAAGAGTCTGTCTTATTACTAACTGCTGCTAGATGCAGTCTTTAAAAATACCTTCAAAGTTGCAGATTAAATATTTCGAGCTCAAGTAACATTTTATTTTCATTCATGATATTTGATTTTTCACTTTTACGTGTAGAACAAGCAAGTGTTTGATAATCGGATTTTATAGTTAAACTGCTAAGGATGTTATTGATTGGAAAACACCTTGGTTTTGTTTGGGATAAGAGAAACTGATTTAAAATCGCGGGATTCATCAGATAACAATCTTCAACACTTTGGATGCTGATAACAAACATTTTCACAATAACAAAAGTAGGTTTCGCCCGCATAAGGGTCAATTTTACAATTACAATTACCTAACAATAATTAATTACCCATAAAATATACATTTTGAAGGTAGTGGACTTTTGAGATTTATTTTTAGTAGCTTTTTAAGATATAATCTCATTTCAACAACGATATTTACGTTTTAATTGGAAAAAAAACGTTCAAATTTTCCTTATTTATTATTATTCGATTTCTATTTTAAAATATATTTTTCAAATAAAAAATTGTAGCAAGTACACATTCTATTTCTAGTGAATGCTCTTTTCCGTTTCCTAAACGCACAAGCTGAGCAAAAGTTTTGAAAATCAATAAATTATCAACTATTTTAAACTAATTCAAGCTAATAAACCTTTACAACTTAAAGGAAAATTATTTGAAATTGACTACAGTTTTTCCACGTTAGAAAAAGTGCCGACAAAATTAATAATACAATTTTCAATTTTTAGTACCTACTATTTTAATAGATTAACGTGTTAACTGGTCAAATAAAGTTTGATCCTTCTATTTTGTTAAAGGGGAGCTGGTATTTGTATCGGCTATTTGTCACTTTTTCGTGTAAGTATGCCTATTCAGGCTTAGTTAAACAGAGAAAATTAGGGATTGTCGAAATTTTGCTTAAATGTTATACCAAGTTTATTATATTCATTTCACCCTGCGTTCTTATTTAGAAAACTTTGGACCATTAATTATAAGTTATAATGAAAAAAATTAAGAAAGGTTTGTGATATTTTTTAATCCGGGACTAAAAAAAATCTTCAAGTTCATATCTATCTGGTCCCTATTTCACATACCCTTGATCATTTTCATCACTTTCCTCCACCTCATCCAGCTCAATATCGGTCGAAATGCCAACTATGGAAGAATTTCTCAATGGACTTCCGTGATTGTGCCGGTGTGTGGGACAGTTTGGATCTGAAACGAAAATGTGTTCATGCGAACTTTCTAAATACAAAAATAATGCTTACCTGCCAATATTTGGCGCACAGGTCCATGTCTGCCTCTACCTCTGGTATGATTCGCTCTTACAGTGGCCAAAATGGCACGTTTCGGAACTTCATGTCGTTCCACGCAATGATTAGTGTGGTTTGCTTGGAAACTCACATGATTTGGAGTGCTGTGTGTGGATGCTAGCTGGATCGAGGCTGAATCTAATAACAAAAAATTGCAAGATTGCAAATACATTTTCATGTAGAGGGAATCTGAACATAAGGAAAATTAGCTCCTATGTTCAAAATATCGAAAAAGTTTGACTGAAACTCTACTAGTTTTCCTTTCTATACATTTTGATGAAACTGAAGAAAGGTAACTGGATGATTGTTTTCAAATACTTGATCAAATACAAATCAAATACGTGAAACCCTAGAGAATATTTTTGGCGATTGTATAAGGATTGTACATGTGTCCCTTTAACAGATAACAATAAATACAACCATTTGAATTCTCTCAGAAACTGAAGTACTAACATGAAAAGATGCAGGAAAAAAGTTTATCAATATAATTTTCCGACAAGACATTCACTGAGTGCTCATGTGTAAAATGTACTAAAAAATGACTAAAATGTGAAAAGAAATGTTTATCTGAATCAAAGTTAAGGATCGGCATCCAAATGTTTAAAATCTCTTCCTTTAAATTACATTCTTGTCGGCCAGCACATATACCTAAAGTACTTTAACTGTCATGTAAAGCCTTTCTCGCCTTTATATCATTTATTATATTTATTTAATTTTTTAAATATTTATTCTGGTAAAGTTTGTGATGTGTGGTGATTACAACTTTTACTTTAATTAGATTCCCGATCAAGTTTATCCGCTGAATTGCTAATTTGAATAAGTCTATGTATAGAAAACAATACGGTTTAATGTGAAGTACCAACAGTTTACATTCCATTGTTTGACTAGTTGCGAGAAAAAAAGAGAGAATGGAGAAAACTGTGTGGTAAGTAGGAGAGTGCCAAGTAAATAGGCGAATGTCTAAGAGAGTAAAAAAAATCAATAAAATTAGAAAAACAAAACTACAAACACCATTTTAAAATTGCTCAAACAATCCTGTATTTTTTGTATTTCATCCAATGCAGAGATTCTTGAGGGTATTTAACTGTAAGCGATGAGAGACCTCTGGAGTGAATGTTCCTAATTTAGATATTCAAATTTATCGGAAATGATTTTGGTGATCTGTTCAAACCCTTTTCAAATTAATTATTTCCATTAATAATCAAACTGTCAGAGGGCGCGGTTTTGTTAAAATAATCCAATTAAGCATATGTATGTAATTTTCCTATTCAATTTTCATCATTTGCTTTGTTTGGTTTTTTTAATAAATAATTTTTTTCCCATTTTAAACAGTTGCACTATGACTTAATACATCACTCTTTATAGAGATCTTCCCAATAGCTCGCCATTCTTTATTGCCTTAGAGTAGGAATAACAACTTAAAAACAGGTTTTTGCAAACAGGTCTCGGTATGCTATACCTGTTTCACTTTTACACTAACACTTATTTACGCTTCCTCGATTTTATTTAAGTATTTTCGAAAAGTATTTAAGTCTCCCCGTCTTCTTACACTATTTCTTCTGTTAATAAAGTACTCGTCACATAGATTGACGGTATTTCGTTTAGTTCATTACTTTCCGCTGTAAAATAGAAGAAAACTTTTCAAATACACAAGAAAATCAGTAGTCCTACACATACATGATGGTGAAATTATAAAATAATCAGATTTGGAAGCAGTAAGAAATCAAATAAAACAAACAATTTGCAAAAAACGACGGCACCTGATT
Source organism: Dendroctonus ponderosae (assembly GCF_020466585.1). Classification (NCBI taxonomy): domain Eukaryota; kingdom Metazoa; phylum Arthropoda; class Insecta; order Coleoptera; family Curculionidae; genus Dendroctonus; species Dendroctonus ponderosae. The sequence continues at coordinate 4,394,177 of NW_026018165.1, forward strand.
AAAACCAAATATTGAGAATAAACGAAAATATATAAATCAACTTCATTATGAAAAAAATATAATCTTATTCTATTAATTTCATAAAGTTTAGAATTCGAACAAAAAATAGCCTAAACAAAATGTAAATTTTAAACTCACCGTCCATGGTTTTGCAATAATGGCTCTTCGTAGGTGAATTTGGCGCTTTATGGTAGCCTACGGTAGGGCAGGAAAATGTGTCATTGTTTTTATGGCAACATAGTTTTGCGTATGCTCTTCTTACGCTTTGAGCAAGAACGGTACCCAACTCTGAGAGCAGGATGAGCATGAGAGGTACCCCAATAACGGCATACAATATGGCGATAATTTTTCCAAGAGCTGTTTTGGGTGATAGTCTTCCGTAGCCTAAGACAATATTGATTTACTTTAGTATTGACAATTTATATTTAAAAAATAATGTTTACATATTAAATAAGAAATAATAAAATATAGATATTCAATATCCGGTTTTATGCAACACTCGCATTATGAAAATTGTTGTCATTTACCTCATGTTTCATTACAATTTTTTAAATTTAATGTCTACTTAAATGTCTGAACTGTTTCTAAAAGATAGAAACGCATGCAGATAAACTTTATCCTGTTTAGAACCGTTTAACTGATTGATTTATTATAATACTATTGGTCGATGATATATTTATTATGAAAAATAATTGCTGTTTAATTAATTTTACCTATGGTGGTCAAAAGAGTGATTGTGTAAAGTAAAGATCCTCCAAAGGTCCATTTTGGCCCGGCAAAGTTGAGCGTTTCGTCTCTTTTGGCCGTTTCAACTACCGTCCGCTCAAATTTCTTCAGCTGTTCCGTGACTAATTTGGTCCAGTTTTTCTCATATAATACGTTGAGCCGTTCTGAAAGAAAATAAAGTACGTAACTATTTCTGCTCACTTATTAATGCGTGTTTAATATACAATTAAAATATATGAACTTTACAAATAATACGAATAAGTATTTTTAGAAAAAAGTGTACATTTCCTTAACAATGTGTAGAAATAACACGAGTGATTTAGGTGTTTAATAGAAATAAGCTTTCTTTGGATCATGTTCTTAAAGTGAATATTGTAGTAATTTTTTACTTTTATAAAATGCCTACGATCTACTTTAATGTTTTAGTTCTTATTAATTACAGTAACAGCTCGACTAGAGTACGTTCATTGCGGTAGATTCATACTTACAAATCTATTTTACTCAAATGTTGAATTTTATTCCATTATTGCTCAATAACTTTCTATCAACTATAAAAACTTAATATAATTCAAGACGAACATTCCAATGTGCAAATTATTTTTATTGCAATTATACATCAGTTGCAAAACTACATTTTCTAAAAGTATTTCGATAAAAGCGGGCTATCAATACTCACAAAATTTACTTACTTGAACCCTTGTAGCCAATTAAATAAATTTCATATTGTAGAAGTATATAATCGAATATATAATTCTATATATAATTTTTTTCCAATAATTCAATTTCTTCAAATTATTTAAAAATACCTGAAAAAAACTCAAGAAAATGTAATTTTGTTAAAAAAAAGAAAAACCTGATTTTGTACAATACAAATCAGGTGCTTCACACTTTTTGTGATATTTGAAAATCAAGAAATCGAACACAGTGAATAGTTAAACACCAGTTTGTTTAATGTTATTCAAAAATATAAATAAATATAAATTAAATTAATAAAATTTATAATATAAAATTAAACCATTTAGTTTTTCTATTTAAATAAATAATTGCATTTTTTTGCGTGCGCCGCAATTCTAATCAAAAACATTTTATAAAAGTTAAAAAGTTATTTTTTTGCACTAGTCTCACAGTCGTTAATTTTCCATAATTATTTTAAAGTTTTATGTAATTGATCATAAATTAGTCTTTAAATTTTGATTAATTATTTAACCCGATTTAGTCAAATTAAACCTTAGCAAATCACATGAAAAATTTGCTACTATTTCCAGTATGTTACTAAGCTTCTATTGTTCTATATTCACATTTTAAGTAACACCACATAATACATTATTAAAAGCTTTAACTATTATTAAGCTATTGTACATATACTAAATGGTCAATAAATCATCCTTGTTGTTATTCGCATTGAAATTTAGTATTTAACGCAAACCAAACGTTAAACTAACAATATTATTTCCAATCATGAGGGCTGTAGTGATCGTTTTCAGTATTTTGGTAAGTAATATTTAAATCGATTAAATAGAAATTGAACTTACTGAGCTTTAGGGCCCAACTCAGCAGGCGATTCACATGGTTGATTTTAAGTGTATTTTTATATTTTAACTATAAAAGGCCTGCATAGCGATATGCATTTAAATTAACAATTTAACTCACTGGACAGTATGGCTTTATCACTTTACGCTGTAGATTGTGGACATTATTGATTAAATCTTTAATCTGAAGTAAGTCTTTGCAAAACGTTCTTAAATTACTTTAGTAATATCGAGAATAACGACTGAAAATAATTACAGTAAATGCAAAAGAGAAAACTTATCTAGTAATATCGGTCAATATCAGCTAGTCAAAATATTTCAAAATAGTTTAAATAGTTTCAAAATTTTATTTCAGAGTAAAATATTCCTATGTAGTGTTAAAAAGATAGTTATAAAGTAGATATACTAAATATAATTAATTCATCCTACAAATTTACAAATTGCGAGCAAATCTTCCAATTGCAATAAATAATTAAATAAATAGTATTTTTACTTTACTCAATTTTAAGCTATTCGTTATTATTTTATATATGAAATTAATAAATATTTGGTTTTGGTATTTGAATTTAATTGATTTTTAATACAAACAAGCGTGATTAATACACGTTCAGGTTTGTTTAAATCGGATACTCCATATGTTATTACATTTTGCAATTTTTAATAATATTTCTTTGACGTTATTTTTGGTAATTTTATTTCCTAAAAAGACAAAGCAAGCAAACTAAACTAAAAATGGAACTATTAAAAACATTATTGTTATTGAAGCGAAAAAATTGAGCCAAAAAAGGAAACATTATAACATTAATGAATTTAACATATTTTTTTTAAAGATTTTCCATTGCTCAAAATGATAATCATATAAAAAAATATGTATTATTTTACGGTTCCTGTTTCTGATTATTTATAGATAATAATATGTAGAGAGTCGCATTCAATGCAATAAACGTTGCAACTATTCTTTTTTGGAAAGAAACTAGAGATCAGATAAAATATAAAACCACCCTACATTAATCTAGATGTCTTTGAAAGTACAATTTTTTGTCATCATTGAATTTTTGACACTGAAAAGACAACGAAGGCTACACATCTTACTAAAAACGACGCTACTGAGATTAGTGTCTTTACTGTAACTATTGTTATTTATTTTCTACAGTTATGTTTGTTTTTTACATTATTCGTTTCCTTAAGATTTTAGTTCATTTCTCGATCTCTGACACATCAATCGCATTTTGAACTTTGTTATCCTCACTCACATACTTAAAACAGTTAGTCTTTAACTGATCCTTAATTAATGGTTAGATTACAACATTCGAAAAAACTGTTTTCGATAACGAAACAATCACTTTTACTCATTTCGATGACATAACAATTACAATTTACCTTTCCGCCATATTATTCAATTACATTTTCTTCATCGCGTGTGGAAAGAAAAACATTTTTGCGATAATCCTGAGTTTCAAGACATTTGTATATTTCTACTTCAATTCATAAAGTGAAGTGAGTTCCTAGTTTACACGTGTTTGTTTATACTGTTTTCGATAATTAATCCTGGACACTCGTTATATTTTAAATATTTTGTTGTATATGGTCGTTACTACTTCACAGTTCAGTCCCCTACTAAGTTCACTTAAAAAATCATAAGTAATAATCAGTATCTTGAATGACTGAAACATCCAACAGAAGCCTCTTACTTGCTCTATCTATCCTTTTAACCGCATCTTACATTTCGAGAAAGCAACTTCTCTATGCATTTAGAGCTGTTTATCAGTATTTCCGGCCCATTAGTTCCTAAGATTATTTAGCGATAGCAGATGACTTAAAATTACATTAGTGCTGCTCTATCGCTTGTCTGGAAAATGAAAATGTTTAGTTTTCACACCATGGATTTAGAATTACAAGAAAATAGATGAATGTTGCATGAAAAATACTTATATACTTCTTTACTTGCAAAGAAAGCCACCAAAGTTAGTCCATAATTATTCATTTTTTATATTTTACTCGTTTAATTGTATATAATTAGCGTTAGAAGTGTTTATATGAATTCAGAGCTAAGGCAGAAACCATGGTCTTTTCATTTTTATATAATAACCTCGGTTTCTCGGAAAATCGATTTAAAATGGTAACTAAGTAAATATATTATTAATTCCAAACATCTCTAGAAAATTCTACTGATTTTATTTGTTAGGTTTTTCTTAGTTTAATCTCTTGTTTTTTTTTCAAATCGAATAAAATAATAAACTGTTTCTTAGTTTTTATTATTTGTATCTAATTTGCGATTTTTGGTTTATTCTAACAATTATCTCATAAAAAGGCAACTAAACAATGATATTTTTAGAAAGACAATTTTTTCTTGTAAACTCTTTCTTGTTGAAAACTTATGTAGGTACTGTAGATTAATTTTAAACAGTTCAAGATCAATTTTTCGATTGAAAGTGTGTCAAATTATCAGCTTGCTTGAAATTTAAAGTATCGTTTGTTTGAAGAGATTTCTGCTAGTATAAACTAAGTTTGCCCTAAATTTCTCTCTGGTCATATAAACAACGTTCATACTGCAAATCAAACATCTTGTATATTATAGCTATTTCCGGGGCTACAGTTATTGCAATTATTTTTCATTTATATTTGTTTGTTTATAATGGTCTTTAACCGTTATTGAAATTATAATATGTTTGTTGTCGTTTACAACCAACTAGGGATTAATAATTTACAAATTTGAAGTACAAAAGCATTGCATGTTGCTGGAAAATTTGGGCGAAGAAATAAAAGCAAGAAAAGAAACACTAAATAGAAAATTGATTCAATGTCTTACAGGGTGTTTGAAAGTTTATATCTGGCTATTTCCCAAAATTGCAAAACGTGCAGTTGATATTATTAATATCAACTGCACGTTTTGCATTCTTTCCAACTTAAAGACGCTTAAATATCTAAAAGAACAAAATTTACGTTGTTATCCACATATTTTTGGACCTTGTAGACAAGAACATGTTTGAGTATTTTTTTTGTAGGTGAATTTAGGTCCTGCTTTCCGAAACTCATTGATGATAAGTGGTAATGAATAAAACGAACTATTTGTATATATTGATAAAAATGTGCAATTAAAATATAACTTTTTTATAAATTGAAAGCTCGAAAATCATGTATAAATTTATTTCAACATTCCCAATGAAACACAATGCTTTTTATTGTTAAACAAATGCGTTCTTTTATTTGATAATTCACTTATATTTGGAAGAATACCTTTTAATTATGATTTAATTTGTTACTAAAATCTATCTGTCTAGAATTTAGTTGCAAGAAATAGTTAGTTTTCAACTGATGGCAATATTATTATAATAAAACAAACATTATATTTATAATTTGATAAAATCAGCGACCGGCGGTTGTACATAAAAATAAATTTATTTTCCTTGCTTATGGAATGTTTATTACACCAATTTAAAGCTGAACAAAAAGAAGACAGACAACAGAAAGAGTTAATTTGCGGAAGTTGCGCCTGCAAGTATTATACTATATACAAAAAATAAGATATATTAAAAAATATATGCAAAACATTTTTATATCATTTCCAAACATAAGTTTTCAATAGTCGAGCAAGATTCTATTTATAACTGTATTCAGCTGAATGTTATGTTAAATATTAATAATAGTAAAAAAGCTGCTTACAAATTGTAGTAATTGAACCATATAACTCCTCAAAGCTTTTATGTATAGTCAGGAAAAGAGTTAGAAGTTTTTGTTAAAATTCAAGCAACTCTCTAACTGATTATTGTAATTCTTGTAATGGACATTTGAGAAAATCGTTATTGTTAAATAACTGATTACTTAAAAAACTTTTTGTAGCCATTTTTGCAAAATAAATATAGACGCTTTCTATATTTGAAAGTATTGAGTGTCATGTAGATATAAGAAAATAATTTTTAAATAAAACGTATATTTAAGGATGTTAGAAAGAAGAAATATAATTTTGTAGTATACAAATTATACAAAATAGGCATCAAGTACTGACGGCGATAAATTAGACCACTCAAAAAATTAAAAAACGTGTTGAAGTTGGCGGTTATCATTTTGAGAATCTAATTTAGTATCATCTGTATCTTTTTTTCATTGCTAATAACATGTTTGTTTTTTTAAATTTGCATTTTTAATATAATTGTTTAAATTATTTTTCAGATCTAAAACTACCAGATTTTGTGGACTCAAATTATATTGCGAGCGGGACGGATGCAAAAATAATTTTAATTTGTAAATATCAGAATTGAAGGCCTAAATCGTCATTCTACAAGAACAAATTTTCGCTTAAAAGTGATCAGGAAACGTGGAACTATTTTTAATGTTTTAAAATATTTAGTGGTGGTGATAAAAACTACTTACATCATTACAAATTTCATAATCTGTTTGAACATTTTCATAAAAATATGAAAATAATATTTCAATATTTCTCACTATGTCTTTCTACTGGAAACTGTCTGCACGCAAAATGTTTTATCATGAACCCCGATTACCCTGTTTACATGATGTTTCAATAGAAATATGATAGTTGCTTTTGTTTTCGTGTGTAAATAACATTTAATACAAAATTTTTGCAAAACGTATGCAACCGAATCATAAAATATGATTTCTTTCATTTCTAGGTTGCTCTTTTGCAACTATACCATCAAGTCGATTCGCAAACGACTTTTACTTGTGTTTGCACAACTGAAGCTACAACAACTGAAGCTGCAACAACTGCAGCTGCAACAACTGCAGCGGTAACAACTGAAGCTACAACAACTGAAGCTACGACAACTGAAGCTACGACAACTGAAGCTACAACAACTGAAGTCACAACAACTGTGGCTTCAGTAACAGGACCAAGCAGTTGTAATAATGCATCTCAAAAATGGGAGGCAGCCGCTTGTAATCAATATTACGAATGTTATTTGGCCCTATGGAACTATTATGTGGTGTTAAATAATTGTAGTTCTGGCGAACAGTATAGTCAAGACTCCGAAAGTTGCGTTACAAACACGACTTGTTACCTATAGAGCTCCAATGCATTGTTGGCGGTGAAATAAATAGTGAATTGTTAGTTCCTTCAAGATTTATTTATGGTTTTATTTCCAACGACTTTGTTCATTTAAATCATCTTCCGAAGCAAATTTTCGATGTTTGGCTGAAATGTGTCGTTTTTCTCATTTTCTTGCAAATATCAGCAGAGCAACGCCAATTAGCGAGCAATTCAAAGGAGATGGTAATTTTCGTGCGCTTCGGGAAATTAACGTTGCCATGAAAAGATGCAACTATACCCTTTTCCAGCACGCTAGCATGGTTGTTTTGGTAATGTCTGTTTCCAGCTATTCAGAATATTCAAATTTAGAAAATAACGGTACTCACACGTGAAAAATGCTAAAGCATTTTGCGAAATAAACTTAGAATAAGTGCTTGCCCTTTTGCAATTCACATATGTTTTCAAAGAACGAACTTGAATGGAGACACATTCCAAGAGTAAATCCCCAAAGACATTTTCATTTTTGTAGGAAAGTAAAATTCTTTCGCCCCTAAACGATTCGAAACATTCCTATCTTGTCAATTTTAGCAATTTCTTGCATGTAAAACCCCCCACGAAACTCAACTTGGCGGGGACCACGGCTCGACATTGGAAAAAGTTAAATTGACGCTCAACTGTTCAATTTGAAACTTATTTTCCATCCAATTTAGACTTGGTAGGTATCACTTTTATGTTGCGTCTTCAAATGCAACAGAATATTGAAAAAGCATGTAATTTATTTTGAATGATGAAATTTTCCAATAAAAGTAAAATTTTTAGCTGATTAGACGTAGTTGATGACTCGGGAGCATTATTCAAATAAAAAACGGAATTCCATCTGCAGATCTTCATGCAGAAATTCATAAATTCTCCACAGGAACTATAGTAAGGCAAATTAGAAATAACATTCTCATCCTGCAGTTCGCTCAGCGTGGAAACTAAAATTTATTAATGCCACCCAGAACGTTTTCTGGAAAATAAAAATAACCGCCAACTTTTAAGGGAGGCTGTAGGTCATTTTAAAAAGTGAATAGAAAAGGGATGAATAACTAATAGCTGCTGATGAATACTGACTGCTTATTAGTGATTGGGGGCAACATTTTAGGTAGAGAATCCAGCGGTTATAGTGGCCACAAAACCTTTTAATAGATTTTCCCTTAATATGTTTTTAAAATTCTCAAGCACACATTTCAACTTAACCAGTAAATAAATATACCAATAAAACTAAGTAACAATTAAAAAAATATTCTTGAATTTCATTGGCGATTGGTTCAATGGTGGCCTTCAATGTTTTACATTTCTTTCCACATGACCCTCCCAAAGCCACAATTTTCTACTACGACTATAGCAAAATGCCCTTATTTTCACTTCTTAGGGAATACTAACATTATTGGCTTTTCAAGCCACATTTGTTAAGAAGCTTTGAAATAGTGGCTGAAATCGTGTAGAAAATTAAGATTAATGTAATCAAGAATAAATCTTGCTTCACAGTGGCATTGGTACACACTCAATTTTTATATTTTAAACATGCTTCAACGAAACTTACTCAGTATTGGTATATTTCTTATCGAAAAAAATCTATTTTGAATAAATATGGCTTCAAAGGGGTTTCTCATAAAGCAATATACTTAATAATTCGTTTACTTAGATCTAAGGATAAAAAAAATGATTTTTTGGAAAAAGACAGTGTGTTTGTAAATTTTTTAGAACTTAACTCACTAACACATAATTGCTTGACAAACGTAAAGGAAACAAATAGAATAAGTTATATTCTGACTTGTCAGCAGTAAAAGTTACATCGTCTCAAACAGGAAAAACTTAAATTTGAAACTCGACTTTGATCCCTTATACGTTCGGGAGATCAAAAATGTAAAGTAGGCAAATTATTCTCGGGAAATTTGGTTGCGAGCTTTCGAAAGTTGAATTGAATAAGTTACATGTTTTAGTGAAGTTTTGCCCAAATGCCAGATACAATTGCAGTAGGCACAATGGCTTTATAACATAGAATACAATTTCGAAAAGCTTTCGAGGATGTGTTAGCAAAAACTTCACAGCAAAACAACATTTTTGTCTTCGAACAATTTTTTGGGATACATTTGAAACTGTTAGAAGGCAAAGTAGATATTGCCCCACGTATTTCGTAAATTGAAAGCGCATTTCTGATAATTTTCCTTGGCATTATTTTTCACTTGCTTAATGCATCAGTTGTGTATTAGTCTGTGAATGGTCGTAAACTGGGCGTTAAAACTTTTGAAAACATTGTTCAAAAACTGTTCAATAAAAAAATAACAATGTAGTGAGAAAAATTCAAGCGTATATAAAAGTAAAGTAATTTTGCTTAATAATAATAAACATTGCAATTTTAAGGTCAATTTATATTCCAATTTGGTTTCAACCATTATCCCACGTGTAAACAGCATTATGCATATAAATTGAGTTAAATTGAAAAAATAATATCATAAGTCATGAGTCGTTGCTTTTTTTCCATTAAAATGGTTTTAATGATGAAAAAATATAAATAACGCGGCAATGCCATGTTTCGCATGATTTATGGATATAAATGGTTCCGTATCAGGGTCGGAAAATTTTTAACCAAAATAAATCCGACGCTAAAAACTAAGCCCAATGAAGTTTGCTGATTTTTTATTAAAATAAAACGCTCTGATATATTTTGACCGAAGGTATTTTTGTGCATGTTGCGATATGTATTTTTTCAATTGAATTCTATGATATAAGTATTAATTTCATATCAATATTAAATAATATTTTCCGACAAATGCATGGCATATTTATTATTAAAGGGGAACGACCAAAATGAAATTCAACTTTTAAATTAGGTGGGTGTGGAATTAATTACATTAATGGGTTCAATTAAAATTTACTGTTTATTAGTATAGATAAACTTTGGAAATATACACAAAATAAACGCTAACTTTATCTTTGCGATGTTGTATTTGTAATAAAAAAATGCGTTTCTAAGTTAGGGCACTATTGAGCCTACAATAGAGAAACATAATGCAAACGTGATTGTTTGGCTAAAAAGACACATATATAGTTAAGGTGGCTGATGTTTTCATGTCGAAATTGAAAATATAGCCAATCAGCTTCAAAAATTATATTTATTCGAACTACACTTTCGTGATGGAAATTACATTTTTTCGGAAAACGATTCATTTTATCGGTTTCTCAACTATGGGTGTCTATTTTATCACTTTAAACTTAAGGCTATTTAAAAATTGAATTTTTGGTGTCTTTAACATATCTACAGGTTGTTTAAAATGTGAGCATTAATGTGTACAAGATATTTTAAGGGGCGTTAACTAAAATCCATAAAACTAATAAATTATCTAATTCGAGAGAGAGACAAATGTAAAAAGACGGAATCAATTACTTCAGAAGTTATTTAATAAAAACTGATTTATAGCAGAAACATTTAGAGCCTATATTTTGGTAGGGCGGGCCTGTGGGGAATTTTTAATTAGAACATGTCATGTTGTTTTGATACCATGTATGATATGTATTTCAAAGCATACCCACATATTACGGACACCTGCATAGTATCTCCACGAGAAAATTAATACATTTATTTAAAACCTTAAAATGTAGTAAATATTAGGGCTCAGACAACTTATTAAATCGAATACCATGTATATTATATCAGTTCAAATTTTCTCTCTGGAAGAGAAACTACTAGGAATAATTTTGGAGTAGAAAGAAACAGTAAGGACTCAGGATAAGTGACTCGTCCGCCAAATGGAAAAGTAAGCTAAAAATAGGTTTATTACAATTCTCGAAAAACGTTAGGTATTTTATATTCGAAATTTATTTTCTGTTTGTTCAAATAATGAAGTGCGGGAGATTATTCAGCAAAACTTTAAAAAAAATGTTAAAATATTGGGATTTACTCAATCAACTCGATCAAATCTATTTAGATGCCACTCGAAACAGTTAAGCGCGTTTGCTTCAAAATAAAATTTTAAATGTAGGTATATTTTCATCAGGTGGGAAAGATAAGAAGAGGAAAAAACGTGAACTACTCGTTAATATGCTTTCTAATCATTCGCCTCTACAAAAAAATTTTGAAGCTCCCAATCTAAAATGTATAAATCTCTAAATGTTCATTAACAATCTTTCTTGGTTTAATTTAATGGTTACACAGAGATTAACATATTTTTATTACGGTAGTTAATATCTTATTAATGCTACTTTCTCACTCACTTGCCAAACTTCCTTGAACGCAACTGGTTTTAAAAATATTGTTCACTTGTTTACTTTAAATATATTGCCGATTATTTCACCAGTTTAGCTTCAATATTGTATTTTATTGCTGAAGAAGTCACTGTTCAACTTATTTTACGTGCTACTAAGGAGCGCAACAACACGGAATTTAAACTTTAACACGAAAGAGAAGAATCGTGTTTTCAATTTTTGAACTATAAACAGAAAATATTCATAGACTTTGAATATGATGAATATATATATGAATAT
>NW_026018165.1:4406571-4414822 GCF_020466585.1 Dendroctonus ponderosae
AACTGTACGAACTAAACATGTATATATTGCGACACTTTACGTACTTTAGGAAGCCCGGTGTAATTTTTCGAAATCGGGCCAGATGGCTATAGTAGCGTGTGATTAGGCTATATACACAACAATTTACCATGTGTACATATTTTTATGGTTACCGAATTTTTAAGAAACGACGAACTCTTTAATTCACCCGAATTTAAGGGTGTCAAAGCAGCAGCGTAAGTAAAAATCCGTAAATTCATTATTAGTTACTCTCTCCTTAATATACTAATCTGTCTGTATTGGTTTAAATTAGATAAATAATATATAGAATTTCACTTATTCAACTTAACCTAACCTATACACATGGCTGCTTTAAAAGTAAAATTAACTCTTAAATTTGTATTTTGGGCATCACGAGAACAATATGGTAATATCGGATATGTGGAATTGAAACGCGAGGGTTCTTTGTGCACTGTGCAAGATAGAATTTTCCCAGAACACAAAGTATGAACGAAGGTATATTCTATCTACCTCATCATTAGCTTTTTGTTTGGAGCACTTATTGAGGTATTCTTGCATCCTGGCACAAAACACCACTTATTTTGTGATTCATACATGTCACTATTTTCCATTATGCAAGATAATAATAATAATAACCAATAAAATAATGATAATCACAATTACTTAAATAATAAAATAAAGCTTCGAAAACAGCAAAATAAACACGAGACACTTTGTTGATATGACCTGCTACGTCACAATTGGGATAGGCAACCGACGATACGGATTCGGCGTTTTTGGCAGAAAATATCTGATTTGAATTTAAATTCGCTTTAAAATTATTATAGAGAATTTTTTGCAAAAACATTATATCAGTGTAATGTTTGCAAGAACTACTTTCTATATATCAACATTTAAAAAAAGTGAAAACACCCTATTGCTAAACGAGTAAATTGAAATTTATTCGTTTAGCAATAGGGTGTAGCACTCTAAATAGTATGGGCAGAAACATCAGTTTGGGCAGAAACATCAGGTCGACAGTTTATTATTTTAAGACAATAAATAATTATCTAGATTTTTTAATTATACATTTGCGTGTTGAAACAATCAGCTATTTATTAGCAACAAATGAGAGAATAATAATTAATACAATTTTGTATTTATAATTGGATTCATTAATTGATTTAACCCATATAACATTTTTTTGTCTTATAGCTGGCGCTATTGCCATTAACTTCTTTCCTCATGCGAGTCAATTACGAATATTTTAGCCCCTAAATGAAATCGCCTACCCAGATTACTTCTCAGCGCTGTGCCTTGATTAAATCTTAGCAAAAACTCGTTAGTCGCCTCCATGGGATTCATTCCAAATATTTTAATTTACTGCGGAATATTCGTGTGTTTGAATAGCTAACGCAATTAGAACAATGGTTAAAAACATACTACGATTAATGTTTATTCGGTTGTGCGACCGTATTTTGGTGATACATTTTAAGTATTTTATTGCAAAGTTGAAATGTTGTTTTCAAATGCGTTCTTGAATATGAATTGGTTGTTTAAGAGTAAATTTAAACTCAGTTTGAACAGTTATAATTGTTTAAAATTCAGAATTTATTTTAATGCTTCTATTTCCCGTTCCTAAATGTTCGTAGTATTTAATATCTCTTAGATTGTGCCATTTTAAATCCATGGGTTGACAATATACAATAATATGTTCAGCAATATACAAATAAGTATTTTTACTATCTACAGAAAAAAAAAATTGAGTCATAATTTCGCATATTTACAACTATTGATAAACGGATGTCGGTGCCTGATGAGATTCATCTATGAACTCTAGTTTGCTGCAATTAAACATTTCCAATGTACTAGAATTTTCTATGATTCCTCCGCAAAATTATTCAGTTATTTTATTATGCTGGCAAGGCTTTTCCACTCTTTCATAGTGAAATGTTCCCTTGAAAATAAAGTGCCAGTTTCAACACTTAGAAGGGTTTGCTGCAGACACGCGACATGATATTCATCTCAACTGTATTTTAACTAACACCAAATAGGTGCCAATTTTCCACTTGCCAATTTCCGTTCCTTCCACCTAAATGTAAAACTGTAATTTTTAAGCATTAAACCAGGGCACAGACCGCAGGTTTGCGATAATCGGAAGTGACTTAATGTGAAAACTCATGAAAAATGCCGAGCGCAGTTTAATATACAAGTTCCGCGTTTTTCTTCCCATTATTTTTAGGGTGGCTTTTCCTGCCATATGTGAATTTACAATGCGATTGTAACATTTGAAATGGTAATTTCAACCAGTGTCGCCCTTTGCAGCTGACTGAAATTGAAGGCATATGTTTGGATAAATTTATAAACAATTTCAAATATATACGATGTTGATTATGCTTTTTTATTGCATGGATTGTTTGATGCAGCTTTGCGTCAGCTTCGATCAAGATTATTAAATTATTTAAGTAAAGATATTTAGACCGGTCTAACTGCGAATATTTTAGAAAGTACGATTATAATCTGTTTTTTTACTTATTTATTTGTGAAATATTGAATGCTGAACATTTACTGTATATTAATGAAACATTTCGTCATAAATTTATACAGCCGCCAGAACTTTATAGATAGGTTTTTGAGCAGTTAAACAACTTGAGAAACTGCAAAATTTTTACAATATATTACAATTTTCTTTGCTTCACAATGCTGATATGTAAATTTCCAATCATCAATTTTTCCATACTGTGTTTTTTTGCAGCATCGGCCAATGAAAATATAATTAATTGGCAATTACAGATCTCTTCGATTATGTTTATGATAGTGATTATTATGTTGATTTTTTATGAATATTTCTTTGCAAATGATACTGATGAACAGTTTAAATATGTAACGTTATGGTCCTGTAGTTTGACGGGACGAGTAATTTTTAATTCCCTTTCTAAATATAGGAAGTTATTGTAATGCTTAATCACCATTTTTTCTTAATTGGTTCCAATTTTCTCGAATATTATATGTCCTGGTTCCCGCATTTGTAACATTTTTGATTAATGCTTGTTGTCCATAAATAAAGAAATTTCAATTTGAAATATCTTATTTAAAAAAATAACCTTTATTAATAAAGAGATTTTTTTTTGTTTTAGAAAATATGCAGTGAAACATGCTGGCAATTGAAGAATGGTCAATTCGACTTTATTATTGCTATTTAAACGGGTTTATTGACAGTTTCTTTAGAAACTCATTTGGCCAGGCAAAATATTTGACATTATTTCGGATATTATACATTATTTAATCAAAGTTCAAGTTGATAACGGTTACATTTAATGATGGCTGGGATTTTCTTCTATCCTATTCATGTACTTATTTTAAATTTTTTGTGCATCCTCCATCCCTCGATTGAATCAAACGAATGCATGAAATCTAAAAGCAAACCGTTCTGCAATAATTTTTATTTTGAACTTTTCAACTTAGGCCAATACAAATAAACTAAATAAATCCGATTTATAGTCATAGAATGGTAGCACTTTTATAGTAATTTTCTGAATTTCTGAAACTGTGCTTTTTCTGCAGTTCTAAGCGGGATTCGCATTGATTAAAAAAATCCATGTATACGCCTTGACTCACGACAATTACAAATTTGTAGAATAGAACATACATATTTGTTAATGTATATCTTCGCACAATTGTGCAAAACTTCTATTTACATATATTTTAAACCGACGGAATAAACTGAAAGGCTTGGAAATAATCACTCCAAAAATCTATGTTGACTGAAACCGTACACCTGACTATACTTTATTTAATGATGTGTTTTTCCTTTTTATAAACTTGGAAATCTGGCCTTGTTCCATAAATCTCAGAGTTATATGGACCTTGTTTGAATATGAGATATCTTGTAAGTCACAAACTCATTGATTCAGAATAATGTTGATCTAGTTATTTTAGTTGTTTATGGTTAGGGAACTATTTAGTTTATGATTAGAAATAAGAATCGTATTCATTTTAGATATTTTAAGATTATAATAACTGTTACTTCTTATGTTAATTTTCATTAAGTATGGATTAGTTTTACAGCAAAATTTTGTATTGGCGGTAGTTTTTATAGGTGAAATACATCTGGTCAATTTTTTTTTTTAATTTTTACTCAAAATCATTTTTAGTTTATATTCAATTGTTCAGAAATATTTTTTAATGCTACAAGATAAAAAATATTTTTTTTCTTCACTTCAAGTGTTGTCAGACATTGTTGTACTTGGACAGTCCAGCTTCGAATGATCAGCACCCGTTTTTTCCGTTCTATTTTTTTCTGTTTTTTTTATCTTAAAGGAATACAAAGTTTATACTACATAGTTATTATATATTTTCTTTCCTGGGTTTCAGTCCAAATGTGAAATAGAAATTTTCATATCATTTATTTCATTTAAACGCTTTTTGTGCTTCGACTAGAAAAAAGCGCCATCAATTTACTATTAAAATCAAAATTACAATTAAAATAAGTTGTACAAAAACTATAATTTGCAAAGCGTTAAAACATTCATTAGTTCTTAAGAAAAAAAAAATATTTGGGAGAACAAAACATTTGAAAAACTTACCCCATAATTGGGAAACATTAGATTCTTTTAGGACTTGGCTGTTTTGAAACCTCATATTTGTTTGAATTATTGTCTACAGTTTACAAATACATACACACCATTCTCGCACATGTAGACAATAACTCAAACAAATACGAGATTTCAAGAAGTTTTTCAAATGTTTTGCTCTCCCAAAAAATTTTTTTTCCTTAAAAACTAATGAATGTTTTAACGCTTTGCAAATTATAGTTTTTATACAACATATTTTAATAGTTGTAATTTCCAAAATTTTTAAGTAGGGTTTCATGATTGAATTTCTTGAAAATACGTTTATTTAGAAAACCATCATATGCATTATAGCGTAATGTTTTGCTTCGAGATCTAGCGAATTCTGTTTCATGCAAACTTAGTCGCAATATTAGCACATTGTTGATAATGACGAGTTTTGGACTTTTATTGATACATTTCAATTCAATTTGTAATTATTATTAATTGTTCTGCAATTCTGTTTTTAGATCTTTTCCACCAATATTCACAAGTTTTCAGCTTTTCCTTGATCGAAGTTGCCTGCAAGAACCTTTATAATTGCAAGTACTGATTGATGGATTTTTCTGAGACAGTCGGTGACTTAATTTAAGTTTTTTTTATTTCTGAAATTGTTCGAGTTGTGACTAGTGAAACATGAGGTCCAAGTTTCTGCAATTGACGCTCTAAAAACCGGCAGTTTTTAACGCCAATTCCACGAAAAGCTTAATATTTCATTCATAGTATTCTTTTTATAGAACTAGAAATGAACGCAACTCGTTTTTTTTTATTTTCGTTGAAATATATTAACCTCGTAAATTTGAATATATTATCAAAAGTTTATTCAAAATATTATTATAGTCTTTAGCAGATCCCAATTCTAAAGCGATTATTCCAGGATTCTTGTTGATATTGAGAAAAGCTACATCTGCAGTTGGGTCTTTGATGATTACTTATAGGAAAATGGATTTCATTACTTTCTTATCCTAAAATATTTAGCAATTGCAGGATTCTTGTTGATATGAATAACCACTTAGTTGCGTTATTGATCAGTTACCAAGAAGGGGCTTTCATGACCTATTTAATTTCTTATGAGTTTTTGCTAACTGGGCCTCCTTTCGATCGTTTGGTGGTTCCTTAATAGTCTGCAGCTGATTCCTTTAATGGTGGTGTCGATTCTTTTAAACTGTGAATCCATACGACCGAAGCAGTTAAGTTGGGTTCTTAAGAGGATTTTGTATTTATTTTTTTTACTCAATGATGATTTCTAAAATTCGCAACTAATCGGAAATATCGTGGGTGTAAATTCATATATTTCCGGTATCTCTCGTTAAATAAATCCCATTTTTAAATCATTATTTAGAATTCGATCTCGAAGCAATTTTATCTCCACCCCTACCTATTTTAAGCGTCAAAAATGGCATTCACCGTCACCTCATCTTAAATCCGCATTTCCTTCGTAATATGCCATCCTCATTTTTTCCATTTTTTTCCGGCGAATGATTTACATAACTGCTCCCGTCATTCCGATTTGTATGTGTAAGACGGGCAGGCATATTATTCTCGACTTTGAAGCCGTTCTTTCCAACTTATTTGCAGGTAAAATCAGAAAAGACGTTCTTTCGTTCGAGCTTGCCAAGGTTAATAACGAATTTGATTCGATTAGTCGATGTTACGAATCTGGAATAGTCGATTTTATGGTTAATCCTATCTACGTGGTTTAAATTAGAAATACCTTAAATAACAGAAGTCAAGCTTTTAGTCTTCTTATTTTTCACGTTGATGCCATCTTAGTAACTGTTTGAAGCCAAAATTAATCCAGAACATGGAGCAAACAATAGTTAACTTAAAAAATTTTTGAGGCGAAATACCCAAAAAGAAGTTTGTAAAAAATGAATCCGCCTCAACAATATAGAACTTATCAACAATAGTTAAGTTATAAAATAACATCAGGAACATTCACAAATTTTAGTAATCGGGGTAAATGTGAATATTTCGTTTCCATTTTCTCACATTTTGCAGTTAGTGTTGTCGATGAGCACATTCAAATCTGTTGTTAGTATGAGACTTTAAATTAAAATTATTTACTTCACCTTCAAAGGAAATCAGCCCCCAATTGTACTTATATTTTTAAAGTGCTATGGCTATCTGTTAGTTTGATGAAGTTATAGACTGTGTCAACACAAAATTATAGTAAGTATAAATCATGCAAAGTTGGCTAATCAGAGAAATGGTTAAAATGCTGATCAAGTGGCAAAGAATACGATCATATCTCTGTTTCAGAAAAGCTCTAAGTTTCCATCAGTGTTTTTCCGTTATTAGTATTAAAGCGCGAAAACATTAGAATACTTTTTGTTATAACTGTGCTTCATCATGAAGACCCTCCTAATCATTTTTTTATAATCGTCTTCAACACATCCCCGTTCGTTTATGAGCAAATTTTTTAGTTTTGTTTCATTCTAAATTCGCCGGTGTATAACAGTTTAAGATTTACTTAAGCGTAGACCCGACTTTTTATAATTATTTACTAGAAAATGGTAAAAACGGACGTGCTCTATTTTGCATGGTTTTTAAGCAATATAACATTTTTTATGTTAAATTGGTTTTTGGTCTGGTGCCGAGTTCAAAGTTCATTGTATAGTTAAGATCTTACGTTAATTTTTTTTAGTATCTCATGATTTCTAATGTTGGTGGCACAACATTAATATTTGCCCCGGCTAGTTAGACGAACTGTGGTTACCCAATTACCCAGGGTAAGAGCCTCAATTGATTTCTTCCTCTACTTAATTTAATAAAATTATTTATTTTTTTATTAATACAAAAATACTTAATAGGTAATAACCTAATAATAGAAATCAATATAATAAAGTATTAAAGTGCCTTTACCTTATTCGCAGTCTTCTTAAAAAAATAGATGGTTTATGTTTATAGAGGGTGAATCAAAATTGGCCTCATTCCTCTGGAGGTGTTGTCTGGCTGTGTTTTAGGAATACAGAAAAAAATAAAACTAATGGGTTTTTCGGGTTTTTAGGCCGTCGTTCGGTAGAATTTCTTCTTGACGTTTCGCAAGAACGAGTGGCTTGCATCTTCACAAGTTCAAGCTTTACTTCAAGTTTTATAATTATATAATTTTAAGTAAAAAATGACAGATGCATCCACTCGAATAACTATTCATTTCTCCCATAAGGGAATACCTACGTGCTACTTAATTTGAGTCGCATTTTGATCACTATTAATACAAAGTGTTAAAAAAATAAAATTGGGAAAACTGTCGAAAATCAATTTTCAGTCAACCACTTCCAATCGACCATTTCTTATAATTTTAAGTTCTTCAGTATTAAAAATAAGAGCAAGTTTATATAAGGGTGTCTATTCTAAAAGCGTTTAGTTTTCGAAATATTGCAAATTTAATGTTTTCACATGGTTATTTTGCCGCAACTTTTTATAAATGCAGTCACTCTCAGTTTCCAAGACGAAAGTGGCAATTAATGAGCCAACTTCATTCATATTTGGATTTAGAGTCTCCCAAAATTCCTCAAATTGACTTTGTGCATGCGTGAATTTCAACAAACTTCTGTCTGTTCTGTGAACTGTCTGTTCTGTGAAAATTCTGTCATTTATTCTCAATCTCATTGTTTAAATTAATAAAGGTAATGTTAATTAATAATTTTGATGTAAATTTA
>NW_026018165.1:4414879-4425012 GCF_020466585.1 Dendroctonus ponderosae
AGAAAGCTCTCTAATTTTACTAAATCAAAATGATTGTGTTGCTTCAGGTTCATTTAATTTAAGTCATACATGGTTACCTATGCTAAAATCTGAAGTAGACCAGAGAAACATACACCCAAACTAAATTTTCACCAAAATTATTAATTAATATTACCTTTATTAATTTAAACAATGAGATTAAGTCAAAGTCACATAACTGACAATTTGCACAGACGAATTATCAGAGCGAATTTTCATATACTGTATTATCCTACTATTGTTACACAATTTATTAACATACTCTTTTTTAGGTTCATTTAGGTTCTTTTGATAACGATAGCAGAAAATAGCTATCGAAACGTCAAGGTAATTTTTCAAATTAATTTCTTTACTAATTGGAATGTTCTCTTACAGCTTGAGCCTAAGTGTGTCGCAGGATACCCTCTAGGTGATAGTTCTTGATTACTTTTTGATAATTAATCCGTTCTTATTGCAAAATAGGAGCACTTTGTATCAATCTGCAATAAAAGACGTGAGGAAATTCTGTCCTTTTTAAAGACAAAAATTTTTGAGGCGAAATACCCAACAAGAAGTTTGTAAAATAATGTTGTTTTATTTGAAAAACAATCCTTCCAATTGTTATGTGGGGAAGAAATCATGATATTATCGTTTATTAAAATCGTCTGCATACAAATAAGTACAGCCCTGTTAAAAGTTGTAACTGCAATATTTCAGAAACGAAAAGAAAATGGCAACTTTCTCGAATTAATTTCTATAAAAACTAGAACCTAACGTATATACTACTAGCTAATTTACCCACATTTCTCTTCATCTGTTACATCTTTATCTTTACTACTCAAGAAGTTAAGAGAGGTATTTTCATCTGAATCCATTCTATTTTCCACATTGCTTACTGCTAAATCCAATTTCCTTTGTTATTCAATTTGACGCCCAGTTAAAGGAAATCTCAGCCCCACAAAAATTTCGACCCGTCATAAATCAGCCAGGCAAGCCTGAAAAGAACTCGGGGATGAAAAATTTACGACATCCTGACTCAACAAGTGTTGCATTCGCTGTTAAAATGTGCATTGAATTAGAATAAAAATTCGAAATAAAGGCTCGAAATGCAGACGATGCGGATTGTATATGATATGCCTTCGAAACTTGCAAATTCCTATTCCCATAGAAAGTGTTTCGTTGGCTTTCATTTCAAAGGCATGAGCTTCAACGGGTCCTAAAATATTCATAATTCGTTAAAAACCACCAAGAAATTTATTTTGTCTTTCCTCCATTGGGTTGAGTACTTAAATTTTTGTTCGCCAATTCAGATATGAAATCTTCAAATGTTTCATTCATTATTTGACTTTCTAATTAGGGAAGCGAGACCGCTTTAAAGCACAACAAGCATCAGACTCCCAGGTCCAAGTAGTTAAATACACATATTGACACCAAATATTCTTTCCAAAAACCTACAATAAATAAAATCTGGTAAAATCGTTGATAATCAATGGAACTTTTAAATGTAAAGTCTGCAAACTAATCTTTAGCGAAAAAACAACATTTTCCAAACTTTAATCAAGGTAAGCCCTCTTTGACAGTATCAGAAGCATTTAATTTTCAGGCTAAATTATTTCTAATTGCTCAGGGGTGTGAAACAACAAGAGAAATGGAACAAAGGGAATTGAGGCCATTAAAAGAACTTAGGTAATAAAAAACTCTATTAGCTGTGTAAAATGCCGTAGGATTATTGTTTCGTTTTTTAATTGCGATTGCAAATAAATCTTACCGGGTAATTTAAGAAATAATAAAGTCGATTAATTAAATGGTTAACGAGCTCGCTCTTAACTGAAATAAAAATGTAGATGATTATCGCAAATTCAGTCATTAAGGCAAACACATTTAATCTGATGGTATAGGGTTGCAAATAAAAAAATGGAATATTAAGTACGTCGTTGATGGCAAATAATGGAAATGCGCTGATAATAATAATAAAAAACGACAGAGTATTAGAATAAAGGAATTACATCCCGAATTGTGTAACATTTTGTCCTTTTTACTAATTTAGGGATCTTTGGTAACAGATTATAAGATTTTCTTCCTTTACCATTAGGTTATTTCACGTAACAGCTTAAATAACATCGGTTCGGACATGTAACCTGTTACAGAACCAATGTGTATGCAAATAATCATTAAGTTATTTCTATGACCGTTTTAAGTCGGCTAAACGCGTTCGTTCTTTAAGTAGTTAAGTAAAGTAACTAACAACTAGTCTATATTTGCTTTATTTTTAGCATATAATATTTTCAGTTTATTGATGTTACCATTAAATTTCTTAACGCAGAAAATCATAATTTGTAATCACTATTACTACAATCATCAAGTATTTTGCATAACAATTTATAAAGTAAGTCTGTTTATTTCATAACATGACTTGGATTCTATTCTAGAAAAATTACAGTAGGTATTGTACACGCCCATTGTCTATAAATCCAGTGAAATAGTGCAGATCCGCTTCCAAATCAGCTTCATCTTGGATGCTATTAATAAATTGGTGACCAGAAAAAATAAATCTGTTTTCTTTGGTTGGTAAAAATTACAGCTTGCATTAAACAGATAATGGAATTTATGTCCAAATAAAACCCTCTACAGAATTTGAAACAAAGTAGTTATATTAGTATATGTATGTAGTTATATGTATCAAATTTATTATTGGTTGATACCGCCACCTACTGTAAGTACTATCTTATAATGTGCTATAGATGGAAGAAGAAAAATCTGTAAAATACTGACAGAAAATGCAACAGGAAAAAATCTGTTATGTATATTATGTATAGATATATAACGATGTAAAATAAAGAAGACTTTTAACGAATTCATTTGCTCTTTTTACAGAGAATTTCCGAATGGAACATCCTAATTTCAGCAAATATGTGGAAAGTATTTTTGGATAAAAATGGCATTGGACGCCACCTCACTCAGGGAACATGAGTTAAGATAATACTTATTTCTTGGATAATTGACTTTATTCATAGGTGAACTACTCTGAGAGTAGGGACATAAATTAATGAGAATAGAGATAAAACGCAAAACATATCAATAACTTGATGGAAGATAAAAAAAAAAAATTATTTGGGATTGAATGGGATTAGAATGGATTAGTTCTTCGCTTAGGCTAAACCAAGACTTACCCACGAAAAACTGAATGAAAGTCGTAATAGGCTTATCTGATTAAAGCAAGATTAAGCTCATAAATAAAATAGTAATAAAGCAACGTTAAAAGCTTTGTTGTTGGTAGCCATTCAGTTTTAGACTTCAAACCGTGTCAAACTATATGAAATACTAACTTAAACTCAAAAATATATATTGTCGTCAAGTAGTTTCATGGATCTAGAGATCTTGCAAACTTCAAGTTATCCTTGAGACCATTGATTGGTTTGAGTGCTGGAAAGTTTCCTAAAGGCAATCTCATCAGATTGTTAAAGTAGCTTATTGGGTCATGGTAGTATCTAAATGCAAGCGACTTGGGGAAAGTTTTTAAGCTTTATCAACTATTGTCTCAACTTTTACTCGAACCATAGTAAATCTTGTCTAACTACAGCTTGCGTACATAATTGCATATCTATTGTTCCTTCACTAGAGAGGCAATAAAGTGATTTAGTATGTCATGTACTACACGTTAAAAACTTTCATATATTTTGTGAGCCGAAACTATACATATAATGATAAAATAAATTTAATTATTGCACAACTAATCAAACCAACAGAAATTATTTCTAATTTAAATATACGTTTTGGAAAAACTAATTCGTAAAACTCCTTCAAAAGTATTCGAACATCCGATAGCTTTATGTTGCTTTATGTACTTATTTAAATAAGTAAACTTAAACCCTATCAGCTGTTCAGTAATCGGTTTATCATTACTGTTCAACGGGAATCCCATATTGCATTACAAAGTAACATATCGACGAAAGCCGATCATGGAATAGCAACTTTCGAACTAACAGCCAACGTCACAAGCGAACAAGATCTCTTCGCCGAAGTTATTAAAGTTTATTCTAGTTTCTTTAATTTTCGTAAATCCAATATGCCCTTTGAGGAAACTGCATCAAATTGGATTTTCTTAGCCAGATTGAATTTCGCCCCTCTAACTTAATTAATTTGATGACTTTTTCAGGCGGCAAGACTAGATGCGGTTAATTCAGCGTTTGGGTTGGATGTATTCTTGTTAGGTTAACATGTAATTCTAAGGAAATTGCTTCGTCCTAATGAGTTTGTTGAAGAACGGATTGATCGGCTAATTTAATACAAATTGAATTAAAACAGCGAACAAATTTATCAATATATAGACGCCCGAATATTGCTGCATTAAGTATATGAGATTTTTTAAAGTTTGGGTTGGTTTCAAGAAAAAAGCATGTAATTCCAATTGAAAATTAGAACTTTTTTTAACACTACTAGACCTTAATTTAAGTCGAGACGCTTCAAAATAATGTACAGTTTTGCCAATAATTGGATCCGTAATCCTGTTCCCCAGTCACAACATTAAGCACCACAATTAAGATATGTTTTGCCATTTTCTTGCCAAGGCCCCAAAATGGTTTTTGCTGATCTCTAATCACTCTCATGCCTGGAAAGTTGCGACGGGCCTTCACTTAAGACTAAAACATTTCTTGATGATTTCTGTCGTCCCAGCTTCGAACTAAATTAAATTTCTGTGTCATTCGACCGGGCCCTCGTTTGTTTAAAGTCGGAGCTTTATGCGATGGATTATGGTTTTTGAAGCTGAAGAGTTGGCTTTTAGAAAGTTATTACGTTTTCCGGTTCCGAGAAAAAACACTTATGTGAATAGGCTTACAGCTGAAACTTCTCGCTGAAAAAGCTCATTCTGATGTTCAAATACAACACTTATGCTAATTAAATGCAAATATATACATTCTGTGTGCTAGTGGACGAATGCTATCACTGGCTTACTTAACTTATTAAAGCAATCCATATCCGGTTTTGACTATTCTGTTGAAAATAAAACAAATCTTATGTTTCTCGCACAATTTAAAAAAAAAGTAAACAGCTGAATTTTTAAATTTAAAACTTTCTATTGGCGTTTCAACCTCTTGCTCTCAGCAACTTCTGGTTCTGATTGGCACATTTGCTCTAGAACTATCGATTATGTAGAGCATCAAATTAAGCCAAATAAAATTTTGAAATATTGTTAAAAATTATAATTATTTAAATAGACCAAGTTGGACAACTTGCTAAGGGTTTACCCAATTCATTTAATACAAACTATTCACCTTTCGTCGTGATTGACAATTTACCATCTGTTTTATGACTTTTCCAAAAAAGAAAACACTAACTCAAACTGCCAATCAGAGAAAATATTTCAAAAACTGCTTACGCTGTATATTTTGCTAATAGTTAGGCTTAATTGGAAGTGATCTGCAATATTTCAGAAGAACAGTTCTGGAAAGTTGCATTAGCCCGCTTGTTCAACTTTTACATAGCGCGTTGATGTTTCACTAACTTGCAGATTTTAATGTTACTCATCAGTTTGGGGTAACTAAAGAAATGTACATAAAAAAATCACTAAAGGTAAATTTATATACAACATAAGCAATTAAGGCCCATTAGAAAGTACCGTGGAAAACTGTAAATTTATAGCTTACCAGTGAACTTTATTGTCTTCTAAACGACGACTGCAAATGAAACCAACCTACCAGATTACGAACATCTTAAACTACAGCTAAAGTGTACAAGATAAATTACGTTTTCGACTTATCAAAGCGCGATGGATTCCTTAATTTCCTCTTTGAAATTGATTTTCACACGCATCGAATATTTTCATATTAAAAATTAATGATTCAACAAAGCATACTGGGGCGCAATCGAGTTATTGTGAAAATTCCAGTGCTCACACGTTACCAGGGGCGGAAATTTTCCACTCGAAAAACCACCCTCTACGAAAATTTTCACTCCGCTTCGTTTTCGCTTGGAAGAGAATTTTTTTCCTTACCCGAATTGCAACAATGCACCTGAAATAACTTGAAGGAAATTACTTTGCCAACGCATAAACGGTGCATGATTTATACAACGTGATTTAGGCTTGGCTTCAATTCTTATTAAAAGGAAAAACTACAAATAATTTCTTACACCATTAATAGTGAAGCAAAAGGAAGGAAACCCCATAGATGACAAGAGCAAATAAATGCTGAAAAATTATTCGCATTTCTTTGAATTGAACCAGGAACTGAAGGGCCCGAGCAGTTCAGAGCAAAACAACTATTTTATCAGTGCCACATGTGGTAAGTTTTTTGTTTTATGCTATAAACTGGTGAGTGCTAATTCTATTTCTAGTAATCTAATAACACCAATTAATTAAAATCGACAATAAAAATTGATGTTCGACCGATCGCAGCTAATCAAGTTTTGTCTTCTAATGGTTTTTTTTGTCTGGCTTGACAACAACACGCAATGGATTAGCTTAGTGTGGTAGCACACAATAGATCCCGATAAATTGGCTAAAATCCAGTTTGAAATTGGAACCCGTGGCGTCCACTCCAATAAAGCGCATAATGCCTTTTACCGCCTTCATTATAGGGGTTAATTTAATTTCGTCCTCAGCCATTGTTGGTCAGAAATGAATAATCGCTTCTATGTTTCTCATCTTGTCATAAACGACCTAATAACCGTAGTGGTCGGACGTTATTTCGGGGTTTACTGCTGTAATATATGCGTCCAATGGCGAATTAATCGCATGTAAGACTTTTACCGGAGTATCAGTGGGTTTGGCTTTGATGTTTAATGGTATAATCAAGTCGTTTCGTTGTCGACAACTTGTAGGGGGATTACAACCAAAAATGCATATAACTCAAAAACCATATTTCAATTTCCGTTCAATTATCCGTTATTGGTTTTCCTATATTTGTTGTTTTTTTTAAATATTCAATCGCTTCAGTTACTAGAATATTATCTTGCGTTTTTCGGTGTCACTGACGTGTTTCTACTTATTTCTATTTCAGCGGCTTCATTTCCCTTCTCTCTTTGTCTGTTTCATATTTCAATCAAGCGTTAGTTGGCACTAAGATTTATGTTCTAATTTGTTCGCAAACTCGTTCGTTTATACTACTTCCAATTTCGGCCTGTGGTTTGAATCTTCAAGCGAATTTTGTCTTGTTTCCTGTAAATATTTTTCTATTTTCCGATTTTTCGTTCCATGTTTTTCAATTTCTTTAATTTATTTTCTTCATTGATCCGCTTGAACACCTGCGGACAAATTGCGGTAAAAAGTGACAACTTTTTTGACTTCTTTCTTATTCAGGTTTTCTGTCTTCAGTTTTTTCGTTGCCTTTCGGCTGCGTTCGTAAAACGACGTCGAATTTTCACATGGAGTGGAAGTCGAGTTTTGAAGTGGCGCTAATGTTTTTCGTCTTGGTCAATCTTTCAGCATCACTATTTCTATTCCCTCTTTGTTTGTTTCATATATTCCAGACAAGCCTTAATTAAGACTTTGATTTGCGTTCTAACTTTTTAGGAAATTTGATTGTTCTCTTGATTTTTGCTAATTTCAATGCGGGAATGACATCTTTTTATCTCTAAGCCCTTTTTATTTTCTTTTCTGTTAATGTTTTCCGTCTTTCATGTTTTTTCGATCCATGCCATTCAATTGCTTATGCTTGTTAGCTCCTGCTTGGAAATGTGTCAGAAAAACAAACTGTGAAAACGGAAAGTACTAAACGAGTGAAAATTTGTCTTCTGTGCGTTTTGGTGTATTGCTAGGTTTTTCTCATTTCGGCTTCCAGAGTTCCAATTTTAATTCCTTCTTTGTATTCCAGCTAAGCTAAATGGTACTTTTGTTTGTGTTCGTTTTTGCTGCTTCCAATTCGGGCATGCAATTTCTTCTCTAGGCGCTTTTTATCTTCTTTCCTTTCGTGGTTTTTCTTTCCTTGTTATATATTTGCTTTAGTCCCTGTTTGTCTTGCAGCTGCCTGGAAATGTTCGTATGAAAAGCAGTGGAAAGTCGCTGATTTTTCTGCTGGGTGGGTGTTTTAGGTGGCTCTGGTGGTTTTCTTTTGATTTATTGTTTCAGAGTCTCTATTTCTACTATCTCCTTGTCTGTTTCATGTATTTCAACTTGGCTCCAGTTAGCACTTTAACGTGTGCTCTATTTATTTTTTTGCAAATTCTGTAGTTTCGTTCGTTTGTTTTGTTTCCTATTCGGGCATGAAATTTTTTCTCCAAGCGCTTTTGGTTTTTTCATTTTCGCTTCTTCAGTATTTCTCGTCGTTTTTTCGATCTACGCTTTTATTTGATTTAGTCCATGGTTGTCTTTCAGCCGTATGAAAATATTCATATAAAAGTGGTGCAAGGTCACCAATTTTTTTCTTGGTTTTTTAGGTATTGCTGGCGTTTTTCTTATTTGTTCTTCCAGAGTCTCTATTTCCACTTTTTCTTTGTCTGTTTTATGTATTCTGTACAAGCGATAGTTAGTACTTTGATTGCGATTTCGCCTCCAAGCGCTTTTTGTCTCCTTTCTTGTTTTCGGGTCCTTCAGTTGCTTTAGTTCCTAACGCTAAAAAGACCGCAACTTTTCTTCTAGAAGTGCGTTTTTATGTGTTGCTGTCCTTTTTCTTCTCATTTCATCTTCCAGTGGATGTATTTACACACTCACTTTGTCTGTTTCATATATTAAACCAAGTGTTAGTTGGAACTTTTAGTTGTATTTTAATTTCTTAGAAATTCGATCGTTTTTACTGTTTCCAGTTCGGTCATGCGATTTTTTGGTCAAGCGATTTTTGCCTTGTTTCTTGTTAATTATTAATTTAGTTCCCCTTTTCGCTCCCTTTCGTTTGTCGTCCGTCTGATTTGTAAATTGGTGGCGCGTTTTTGAGTGTGTCTAACGTTTTTCTTCTTATTTATTCTTTCAGTGTCTCTTTACGCTCGCTCTTCACTTAATATTGTTCTACATACAGTTGGTTCTTCGATTTGTGTTTTTTTTATTAATCTTTAGGTAGGTGTTTGCTGTTTCGAATTTGGGCTTGCGGGTTATTATCCAAGTGCTTTTGTCTCCTTTTCTGTTTCAGGTTGTTGATATATTTTAGTGCCGATTTGTTTTAGGCCTGCTCGAAAATGTGTCAGGAAAAAGCGGTGAAAAGGCGACAAGTTTTCTCCTAGAAGTGCGTTCTTGTGTGTCGCTGACTTTCTTTCTCCTCTCTTCTTCTAGCGCCTTAATTTCCATTTTCTCTGTGTCTGTTTCATGCCTTCCAGCTTAGCTCAAGTTAGTACTTATTGGTATTCTATTTTTTAAATTTTATCATTGTTTTGCTGTCTCCAAATTGTATTGTAAGTATTGTGAATTATTAGGGATATTTAACATCAACATAAGCTGAAATGTCGATCTTGTGCCGAATTTTTCGGGTCTGGCACTGTTTGAGAACACTTCATATTCTAAAAACAACTAGAAACTTAGAACAACTTGAGAACTGGCACATTTGTCTGTTTACCTTGCAAGGTGAAGGTATTTACTTAATTTGATGTTGTAGTTAGAAACCCGTCGCATTCAGACACCACATAGTTAGAGAGACAACATCAAAATTAATCATCCATCAGTGCTTGAAAGTGGCCCTCCCATTGACGCCCATGAAGGGCTTGGACAGCTTCATTGTGATTCTAAATTAATCGGATTCAGTAACAATCTATTGGATGCTGATCACTAAAATGTACACTGCAGAAATTTGAACAATCGAAATGAAGAAACTAACGTTCTTAAATAGACGAGGTTGTGCTTATCAAATTATTTAATTTTGGTAACTAGAACTCGATTTTAATGCAAACTGAACTTCTAGAAGAGCAATCCCGACTTGAATTAAAATATTCAAAAAACAAAACTAATTCACTAATGAAAATAAAACTGACCAGACACAATTTGAAAAATGAGCAAACAAAATACACCTGCTTGATTCGTAGATACATATTTTATTGTACGTTATTACTTCACGTCCGTCCGCAGGACAATAAAACATTTTCATGGCTTCTTAGTTTCATTAGAACTTCTTTTGTTTCAATATAATCAAATATTTAATAGTTATTCCTTAGACTTAATTTATTTTATATTATAGCACTGCAATTAGTTCATTTTTTGCACTTGTTCTTCTTATCTG
>NW_026018165.1:4425578-4445150 GCF_020466585.1 Dendroctonus ponderosae
AATTAAAGATGCCGATTAAATTAATGATGGTTATTGTTGTAATTTTGTTAAAGTTAAGAACGGGTACTAATTTAAGTACAGATTTCGAAACGTGTTAGTCTCAGGCACCCCAAGACAGGTGACGACAACCAAAATAATATTTTTTTCGGTGGTATCGATTTACACGTTCGAAACTTCGTTCGCAATCTACCGCTCTAAAACACATGAGCAAAATAAGGACAGGTTTTGGGAGTGTTATTTTCAGGATAAACCCGTCTGATGATGGCGCAAATAGGACGGAAATCGGCTTTGGGGATATCTGAGGTTAACGCAAAACGAGATGCGAACTGATTATATTGATTTTATATATTTTTGTGCTTAAGTTGCATCTGTTAGAAATATTAGGGCAAAAGAGTCCAAGATACATACAGAATTAAACGGCAAATAATAATTACTCAATTTATATGGTACTCTTAATCGGCAGAAGAATTAATCGTGTTTATTTTATAAACAAAAATAAATAACTGACCTGACATGTTTTACCCGATAGAAAAATCTGATACAACCGATAATAGCCAATTTTATATTTCAATTTAGAGTTTTGCTCGAGAAACAAAGTGTTGCGAGGTGGATAAATTTTCCATAGCTCAGATAGCTACTGACATTCTCAATATATACCAAGAGCTAATGAACTTATTGTGGAATAGCAAAAGCGACTAAAGTGTTTTCAATTACAAGTTGATATTAAAAAACTTCTAGCAATTTTCTAGACTTCCATAGATGTAGCTGTTTGAGTAGCAAGATGTACATTTAGATCTTACATGTTATCACATGAAGCGATTTAAACATTTTCGAATAGACCAATTTCCTCGCTTTCACCATGAAGAAAAAGAAAGAAACAAAATAAAAGACAAATATAAGTTTAGACGACAAACTAAACTGAACTCCCAATTAGAAGTGTTATTAAGCATTGCTGTTTTTCTCCTTTTACAGCAGCAGCCTTCAAGTCTAATTGCTTGCGATAGTAAAGCTCTAAGTAAACACCAAAAATTCCTAAATTCTATTTCAGTTTATGTTTTCATTTAGCTTGTAGCTAAAGCTATTTTTTAAGCTACAACTTGCATTCCATGTCAGCTCGAAAAAGTCGCACTTGACATAAAACAAGACGATACTGCTGCCGAGCAGTAAATAAAAAGCAATTCCTTCGCAAGTTTTAATGTTGGAATGGCAGTTACAACGGAATTACTCGGCTCTGCTGTGAGTAGTTTATTCCACTGACTGATAGAGTAGGAAGTTAGGGCGTGTTGTATTTTGTCAAAAGGAAACGAGTAGAAAAATAATTTATCTTCTTGTTAAGCCAAGGGATTTCATGGAGTTAGAGAAGTATATTGCGAAGGCATCATCTGGGGCTAATTAAATAAGTTCCTATTTACAGAACTATATGTTTTTTCATAAGAAATCCGACGGTTTTTTAAATTTAATTAAACATAGGAAGTTACAAGATCAAGTTCAGAATGTAAAATGACTTCTACGCTTCAACGGCAAATTAATCCGTTAATATGCCCATCGGGCATTAAACTTGTAAGGAAACAGAACCTAAATCATTTCCTGACGAGCCTCAGATTAAGCTCCATTAAGAAGAGCGGCAGAGCCGGAATCATTTCGAACGAACTTATATTCAAAAAAATTCAAATTATCTGAATTGCCCAATTGATCACTTTGATATACCTTGCCGAAAGATCTGTCTTTGAATGTGAAAAACTTGGCGGCGTTTGGCCCTTGAGGATTTTTTTCTTTATAATGAAAATTAATTAATCAATACATTTTTTAGACATAACAGTAAATTATGATATTTCAGGTAAAATAAAAACAAACTGGTATTCAAAAGAAGTTTGGTCAGGAAGATATTTAAACTATAATTCATATGCACCCCAAAAATATAAAAAAGCGTAATAACTGCACTTACAGATAGCGCTATAAAATTATCACACCCAAATTACAGACAAGAAAATTTTAAAAAATCAGAAAAATATTACTTAATATAAACTACCCAAAAAAATTGTTTGAACCAATAATAAAGCGAAGAATTAACAAAATTTACAACTCAACTAAATATAACAATAATGAGGAAGAAAGAAACAATACATATATATCACTACCATATATTCCAGAAATCGATAGGAAAATTTCAAAAGTACTAAAAGCCACACAACATTATAATTGCGGAAAAAACAAAAAACAACTTATCAACTGAATGTTTCCCAAAACTAAAACGAAAAACTGACAAAATGGATATACCAAACACTGTATATAGAGTGAATTGTTTAGAATGTAATAATACAATAATAGGACAAACTAAACAATATTTAGAAGAGAGAATGTACGAACATAAATACAGTCTGGGAAATACTAGTGAAAATAAAACAGCATTAACACAACATGCACACCAAATGTTACATAATTTTGATTTTGACAACGCAGATATATTAATTAAGGAAACAAATTATCATAAAAGAAGAATCCAAGAAATGATACAAATAAAAAAACATGCAAAAGCAGTAAATTTCAGATCAGATACCGACAACCTTAGCAACATTTACCAAACCCTAATAAAGCCATAAGTATGGAACACCCGGTACACTCGTGAAAAATTAAAACGATTTCTGCTTATCTCAATACATGCATACGCGATCGCAAATGTAGAAAATAATTCAGACAAACTCAAGGTTTTCAAGAAGGCAAAGACCTAAAAGGACGTTGATTTTTACCAATCATGAGGTAAGTTTTTCCGGTGTTTTACTCGACCAAAAGAAATAATTTTTTCCTTCAAAAACTGATGAATATTTTAACACTTTGTAAATTCTAATTTTTATACATGTTTTAATTGTGAATTGCTGTTTGTGGTTTGGGTAAATTTTAAATGTGATGATGGCGCTGTTGTCCGCCGAAACGTAATGAAATAAACGATGTTTCAAAATTTTTACTTCACACTTTGACTGAGACCCAGGAAAGATAGGAATATTATAACAATTAATAATGAAAGTCTTGAAACTTAAAGCTTTGGCTAAATTTTAGTTGAATTGTTTTAGAAAAGAAGAACTATCTTTCGATAAACTATTTTTTGACAAATTACGTTAACTCTAATTTTTAAACTAAATATTACACAATTGAAAGCAAATGGCCAATGTATTTTTTATTTCATTGGCTTTGCTGTAGACGGGGATTCACATTATTCTCATTTTCGGCAACGTTTCGCCCTTTATAACGTTTTTAGGAAATTAAACATTAATATCAGACGAAGAGCTAGAAACAGCTCGCTGGCAATAAAGTTCAATTTTACAGGGTGTTCCGCTTTATATTTCTCAAATAACAAGAACATTTTAAAACATAAGTTATATTTTGTGGAAAATTAATATATTTTACTACAATTTGTCCCAACAAAGTCTAAGTCGAATTTGATTTTTTATGCTTCATAGGGTTATCAACTTGAATTCTGGTTTAATGGGAAATAAAGCGCTTACACTTAATCTGTGTGCATTTGCAAAAAATTCCTTTAATTTATTGATATCAATTTTTGAGAGATTCGTACCTAAATGCTGAATTGTTAATACAAAAATTATAAAGTACTTTTCGTTTTATTAATAGAAAATCCAAAACAACTAGAAATAACGCAACTGCCAAACAAAAACCATATTCCTAATTGCAAAACGCTAGTGCCAAAAGTTTCTCGATTAGAATTAACGTTTGCAAGAAATTATTTAACTATGTGCAGTTAACAATTGATAAATTGGTTCTTTGCTACCGAATTAAAAATGTAGTTTATTATTCACGTAGTCTGAATATAGTTTATATAACGAACTTATATAACTTTACCACACTTTGTCCTCCAAATGAACAGCAGAATGCAAATAAATTTCCAATAATCAATTTTGCTGGACATAAAGCGGTATGATTTGATTTCAGATACACTTTTCAGTGATAAAAATATTCAATATTTCTACAGGGTTTCGCCTCTTGAAAAGCCTCTGGATCTTGAAACTCTCTATATTTTAGACGGTTAATAATAATGTAGAACAGATAACCGTTTATTGAACAACAGAAAAATACGCAGGTCTTCGCAACTTAAAAAATCAGAGAAGTATCAGCTCTCAGAAGGATTTTGAACAAAGTGTTCAACGCGAATTAGTAAGACGCTAATTAATAACATCAATAGTTTAATGTTGCAACAACGTGTTGTAAAATCACATAAGAATTAAGCTTTCATAAAAGGTTCGGGATGCTCATTTTTGCGTCGCATGAATGCAATTCACACGCAGAGCCTAAGTTTTAGGTACAAAGCGCGTTTAGCTGCATTAATTTTTCATTTTGTCAATTTGAAATACTTTTTGTAATTTTACATTGAACAGCCGATTTTCTCTCCACTTCATTCTACCATTACCGATCTACAAATCGAGCATGGGTTTCAGGCTTTCGAATGAACTTTATCAATTATTTTTTAAATAAATGTATTTAATATAAAATAAGATACAAAAATATGGGATTATTTTTCGAACAAATTATCGTAAAATATTTTAGTTTGTCTTCAGGCATATATGCTAAAATCTCGGCAATGTCAAGGAAGCAACGCAGAAATGTGCGGTAAAATTCGGCTTTGAGCAAATTAGACTTGGATGGTTTATAAATTTAAATTAGTCGAGAATGTACGAACAACATACCGCATTAAGGAGTATTTCAGCCCCCCAGCTAGTAAGATACCCTAAATGCTAAACTCGGAGATGATTAGTAGGTCGCAAAACATTTTCGTAACGTTAAAGCACGTTTGGATATTAAGCTAAATGTTTGGCTTAGTTCTACTTATAGGAATTGACTAGCGATTAAATCTGAATGGATGCAGGTGACCACTTATATCCAAATTGCTTACAGTTGAAACGTTTTTAATGAAAAAACTGGACTAAATCAGTTGTTTAGTGATATAAAAGGCTTAGCTGAATGAAGACAATGCTCATTCCGTATTATTTTGGAATCCAGTTTGAACGAGAAATCTACTAGGATATTTTTTGAGCCCTTGATGGCCCTGGTAATAAAGCTTTTGTTAAACGATTTTTTATAACTTATATTTACAACCGTTTTTTATTTACCTATCAAAATTGTTTGCTACGTAACATATTTCAGTTCATAAAACAAACAGTTTTTGCAGCTTCCATTCACGGAATTAACATTTTTGAGGACATTTTATAATAATTGCCTTTCACTGGAGCGAACCTATATCAAGCGAGTTCGAAAATTATGTACCTACTTCAAATTAGAGAGGTGAGGAAAAACGGAAGTGCAGGACCTCAACATCCAATCTTTAAAATACGGTTAATTAAATTTTGTGATGATTTACTTGACGCAAATTTTCAAATGAAGGATAGTTTCTATGAAAATTCCTAAAAATAAATTTATAAATGTTTGCAGGAAGTGTGCCGAACTAGAAAAAACTCGGTGAACCATCAATCCAAATTGTAATAAAAATAATTTTAAACTGCTTCTTCAAAAACTTTGTTCATCCGTTGTTCTCCATATTGTTCACTTGAACTAGTTATTCATTTTTTTTGTAGATTTACCATCTAATTTTCTTATGCTCCACTTTCGGACATCCCTGATTTTATGCTTGACAAACACTAATAAATTGTTCGCATGATAGGTGAATAGACTTGTTGAGACTCATAAACTTCGGACGTGTTGCGAAGACATCTACTATAATTTCAAGGTCCACGGTTGATTGCCTGGAAAAGCTTCCACATGTTTACATACATAAATTGATCTGATTAAATTAATTGTTTGGGCTTTGATTGTGTTTGCTGTCCGGCCGTCAACTCGAAACAACACATAAGTCGACCCTCAAACCAAATATTATTGAAGGATCAGTTTGATTCGCTTTTATCAATTACCAACGCTTGTATAAACGGGAATTGCTTAATACATTCCTATTGAATGTAGCAATATTTCGCTAAACTCAACTTCAAATCCGGAATCCGTTAAATAGAATATATTTTTGCTCTTGTACGGTCGGCCGGATTTACGAACTTAGCAATCCGTATTACCAAAGTAAACGTGAAGTGGTTCGCTTATAACTTTTCCAGACTTTTAAGCCTTTGGAGATTTAAATTCTTCTTATAAATTGAGGTATTTTTGCTTTCCGGTTAAATATCTGCAATAACTTTATTATTGAGTAAGCTTGTTTCAAAATACAGTCGAGTTAATGGATGTTTCTATCCCTTATCTATTCCTGTCTTAATGCTAACTGAACAAATCATGTGGACTAATATTATTAAACATTTTGTTAACATACACAGCATATGTGAATTTACGGATAAGCTTTAGAGAGGAAAACATGTAATTCGTATGAATAATAAATTTAAAGTTGATTAAGCGCTTGGAAATGTTATAAGAGATCTAAACTGCTGTTACAATGAAACCGTATAAAGCTTCAGCAGGAAAGTTAAATTAGTTTCTCCGTTAGCTAAATTTTGATTTTTATTGCTAACTAATAAAGCTAACATTTGACTTACCCGCAACAATGTTCCGGCTTTCATTGAACTGTTTGAAATAAAATTTGGAAAATTTAATTTAGTGAAACCCACGATTCTTTGGTTGGTTTTATTTATCAAAAATGCATAAAATGTCAATGGTAGACATTAATTGTATAATTCATTGTATAATTCTTATGAAAGTATCAGAAATCAGGCTAACATTAGAAAAGTATTGCTGAAGTTCCCAACAATTAAGTGGTATTAAAGAGATATTTTTAACAAAGCAGTTCTAAGCATTAGTTATCTTTTTTAGATATATTTTAGAAAGCCGCTAAATACAATTCTATCTAATTTTAAAACTGAAAAATTTGGTTTTGCATATTTCTATGATTTGTTTATGATACAACTAATGGATATATCCTATATTAGCTCCTATTGTTTTATACCAAAAAAAATTAAACCTCCTTAGTTACCTAGAGTTTATTTTCTATTTTCCATCATTTGGATGTTCCTTCCTTCTGCTGATGCGTTTGATACGCGTTTTCACACTTAATTGCAATAATTGCAGGTTTTCGCCAATATACTGTTATTTTGCTTTTATATACTAGACCCATTTCGATCCCCCTGGAATTATTTGCTTCGTTTAGACTGATTTTATTTCAGTTGAGGCGCGAATCTACATGAAGGGAGTTTTTAAAACAATTTTTATTCCGATTGATATGGATTTCAGCTTCAAGATACAACTGTTGGTTATTACAGGCTTGTGAGAATATATACGAATTAAATGCTGATGAGTTTACATGCTATCTGTGAAACTAAAGAACATTATGTACCGTAAGCATAATTAGATATTTCCTTATGTTAAGTTGCAAAATAGGATATCATGAATTTGTGAAGTTGGCTAAATAGGATATCATAACTAGCCAGCCTTTTTTTGCACTCCAGTATCTGTAACCGTTGCGGTAGTTGATTGAATACTTTAACTCACTATACTTTAAGCACATTGTGATATAAAGGGTTTTTCAACGGTCACTAAGATGGAGAATTTTTCAATTTTTTTTAACCATCTTGCAATGTTGGAAAACCTTTATAAAATTAACTTTTTTTGATGGATTACAAAAAATTCTTTTTGTTACCCACTTGTATTTTGTCATAAACTTTGTGTTAAAGTTCTTCGAGAATTTCATAATTTAATTCCTAACTTTCTATTAGGAAATAGTTTGTTCCAGATAATTTCAATGCCTGTTATTATCAAGATCGGATTTGCTTCAATTATTTAATCAATGCTTTATTATAGATTAGCCTTCCTGAGAACAAGAACAACTTTCTTCGATGGAAACTTCCTTCATCAGTATTATTTGCTTTTCCCAATTTCCTTGAATTTTTTGAAATACTTTTTTAAGGTCGGTACGGCCAGCCGTTAATACTGTATGTCCAAATGAAGTTTTCGTTACCGATCTAGAAGTTGCCAACTGGGGTCCTTTCTGCTTTCTTCCTTTACATTTGCTCTTTCAAATAGGATTTTCTATTTTTACTAAATTTTCCTAGCCGGAGTTGAATGATTTCTCTAGCTTTGTGGTAAGTTACTAACTTTAGTGTTTCGCAATATTCAAAGTATCCATTTTAGAATTGTTTCAGTTCATGTTTTTTTCACTGACTAATCAATTTGGTTGCACCTTTATGATTTTTAATTAGTTTTTCAGCTTAGTTTTCGTCCACAGTTCCTCAATAGTTCATTAAGTCATTAAAATCGATATCATTATCTGTGCATTTTACTAGTGTCATATTTGGTTAAGGGTTCCCATAATGGAATTTGCGGATTCAATAACAAACTAATTCAGGTGAATAATTATTGCCTTGCACACTAGCAATTTTATCTGTTCTTGATCAAGTTTGCGTAACTTTATTTTATTGTTCAGCACTTGAATTTATTGTGTTCCACCCATTTGCGGCTGATTTATTTATTCTGGTTCACACACTTCGCTTTCTTGGGTAATTTACCATTTTAACAGCACCATTTAAAGGAAAAACTGGCCTATATAAAAACGACGAATTATCAATCGGATCTGATGCACAAATTTCCGAAAAAAAAATCGAAAGAGTGATTATTCGAGTATAGAAGGTGAAGATCCTCATCATCTAGCTCCTGTGAAGGAAGAGGTTACATTCAATCTGAAACTGTTTTAGGTACTACAGATCCAGCCCAATGTGACAATAGAGATTTTTTGGGCCCCTTAAAATTACGTTGGCCTTAAACGCTAAACGTTATTGTGATCATGCGCAGTGTTAACAAAATAAGGTGTTCAGGCAAATAACGTTAAGCGCATTTTTTAGTTTTTGATACCACGTTTGTTGCACTCTTAATAAGATAAACCTCACTTTATTGTTTTCTTATCCCCCTTTTTGTTTGGAAAAGTTTCAAAGCTAGTTTAAGTTTGTATTGTTATTAAATAAAAAGTGGAAGAAGAAAACATCGAAGCTGCCTTTCTGCACCGAAATGATTAGGGAGATGTGGATCACCATTTAATAAGAGACTTAATTTTACACGACATATTTGACCCACTTGTTGTTGCAAACTGAAGAGCTATTTTTAATTTGGAAAACATTGAGCCCAGAGATCGCTTTATCAATTTTAGGTTTCAGAAGGAATATATTCCAAACATATTAAATAAAAATCCAAAATAAAATAGTTATTCAAATATGTCAACACCGTCGTTCTGCTTTGTAACGTGATGCTTATTAACGTTACCGCTACTCGTACGTAAATAAAGGCACACGTTATCCTCTAACAACGTAAACGGTTATTTCTTTACTAATGCGCATGCTCAGAATAACGGATAACGTACAACGTGTTGCAATCAAGGGGCCTAAAAACTCCCTAATATCTTACATGTTTTGAAACCGAAAGTAAATAACACTGCTGAAATATTTGAGAATAAAGAGAAATAAGAAGAAATTTCAACATTTTAGCCACATAATTCGTTTTGGCATCGTTGGATAGAGAATTAAAAATTCGATTCTGTCAGTTTTGAACATTGGCTTTTTCACAATAATATTAACCCATTTCAGACAAAATAATTATAATTTCAGACATCATCCATGATTTAAACTGAATGCCCGACAAAATTAGTACTAAGATTCGACAAATAATTAAAAAATAAAATTCCAAGTATAAATTTACAATCCAGAAATTGCAATCACAGTACATATAAATTTAGTCAAAACGAACACTTTTTCTTGTAAAATTAAACATTCCGAAAAATTCTCACCTGAGAATTTTCGAAATTTATTTAAGCCTAGTTAGTTGGATTCCAGAGTAATAAGCTGAAGTAAGTTACATTGATATTACATTCTGTTAGCATTCCTTTAGCCGCAAAATAAATTGTGTATTGCATAAATAGTTGCCCCGGGAGCGTAGTAACTGCTAGACTTGCACACTATTATAAGTTAATGGCTTGTAAGTGCCAGTTTGTGGTCTTTATAACATTAATAAGGTGCTCTAAAATAGACTGCCGCAATACTGCAATTGCATTTGCTATGAAATATATATTTCCATTTCCAGGCAGATAAATGGAATAAAAAAATAGTAAACATTCTTAATTCCTCCTTTTTATTATCGTTATGTCTTTGGTATTTAATTAGCCAAACGTATATGTGGTGGGGAATAGCTACAGTAGTAGTAGTAGTAGTAGTAGTTTTGGTCGTGTTCTACCAGTGCGGAGATGAAATACTGATCTAAAGAAATAATTAGACTTTTTGGTTCATTTATTTCATTGCGTTTCAAATTCATTTGCCCTTTATTTACTTAAAAGAATTTGCCCTTTATTTACTTAATTTTTATTTTGATTAGTATTTGTAATTAAGCTATTAATTCAATGCACTTTATGTATTAATTTTTTTAAACAATTTAATATATGTTACTCAACAATACATCATTTAATATAATCAAATGAACAAATGTAGTTAAGCAAACTTTTTCACCATTTGATCTACAATTGATTTAAAAAGTTTAGTTTCAGTGCTTACTGCTACCATTTTCTATGTACTTGGACCTGAAACTGAAAATGCCCAATTTCCTCCTTTGTGATTTGATTTGTGAAAAAAAGACCCAATTTCCAGGTAAATAACACTGACATCACTCAGTATCTCATTGGCAGGTATACAATTTGTGAAAGCATTTCAGCAACCCCTCTGTCCATTGAAGCCAGAAGCCGCCTAAGGGTGTTTAAACGTTCTCCGTCGAGTCGGATGATTTCTTTCCCTTTTTCGTTTTAGGACTCCGGGGAAATGTATTCACATCTTCCTAAATTTTCCTTAATAACTCTTCTTCTCGATTGGCTTGAGTGTCAACTGAATTTTCTTTATATGCATAAAAGGCAGGCCGGGTTTGAAACTTGGAAAATGTATTTGTTTGCTGGCCTAAAGCCGGATTGGAAATAAAATAAGTTTGGAAAATTGACCGTCTTTTTTTTTTGAGATGATATCTGTATTTAACTGACCACTACTTTATGCGAATCAATAGCTAATTGAGGTAATATATTTTTATAATTTTATTTTCTATTTAAGAACATCTGACAATTTTAAAATTCGGATTTTTCCTTAGGAAACCTGGTGTAATTAACATAAAATTTAACTTTGAAGATTCACAAGAACTTGACGAATATTTGGCAACTTCAGCAAAATAGTTGCGATTTCCCTTGGGAAACTTGTTGAGTTAAAAGAAAGCAAACAAAAATTGTATTTTCCAAGCAGTAGGGGATGCCGCAGGACAGTCGTAATTTAGTTCTGCCAAGGGAGTTGCCTGCTATTTTTCAGGATTTTCAATATTTTCACGGCTTTTCTATTTCGGCAGGTCGATGCATACGAAATCGAATAGAGGCTGTTCAATATTTGATTCGTCAATTTAGTCTCAAATGTTTGGCATGCAACTCCATAGTGAATTGGCCTGCTTTGTGTCGATGGGTAAATATTCTTTTATAATGCCTCTTTCATGCGAGGCGTTTAACATTTTTATTATTTCTGATTTTCATTTTAGGATTTTTATCTTTATTGTTCTCCACGTTGTTTATCTATTGCCACCTAACGGGATGGGAAGTGAAAATTTTATTGCTCTAATGAGAAATATATGGAGCGGTTGATACAGTGTGGTTTCTTGTGAAATCTAAATTTATTGGGTGTGTATTTTCCGTAGAATACCACTAGATTAAGGTAAATTTTTGTGAGTTAACAAACGCTTTGAGAAATCGTGTTTAATTGATTTTTTAATTTTTATTTTATTTAAATTTGAATTACATTCAACAGTAACATAATATCTGTAAAATATAATACTGTGCCTAATTTTTAGGCAGACAGTGTAACTATTTTACTCTCAATAACAAATACGGCAGTAGGCTTATTTATTATTTAACATCCAAGGCAATATTTATTCAGCCAAGGAAAAAAAAGACTCAAAGAACCCAATTATACATAAAAAACAAATAATATCATAAATCACACATTTGTCAAGATGCATTTGATAATTGCCATAAAATTCAATGGAATAATTCCACAATTTTAACAAAAGAACAATCTACAAAAAAACGTAAAATTAAAGAAAGCGCGCTAATTTTACTAATTGCAATTTTCTCTTACATCTTGAGCCTAAGTGTGTCGCAGGATACCCTCTAGGTGATAGTTCTTTGTAGCACTTTTTGATAAATAATTCGTTCTTATTGCGAAATAGGAGCACTATTTATCAATCTGTAATAAAAGACGTGAGGAAATTCTGTCTTTTTTAAAGACAAACATTTTTGAGGCGAAATACCCAACAAGACGTTTGTAAAAAAATGAATCCGCCTCAACAATATAGAACTTATCTACAGCAATTAATTTATTTTACTATTTTTTCTGTACTCCTATAACAGCAGCAGACAACACCTCCAGAGGAATGACGCCAATTTTGAATCACCCTGTATTGTTAGTTAAGATACGGTTTAATATTTCTGGTACAAATCAAACTACACAATTCATACATTTAATTTTTAAATGAGCATACAGTTTTAATAAAAACATATTTATCAAGAGTTGCTATCCTGATAATTCATATTACATTTTCAAATGTGTAATTGTTAACTCATATTTTAACACATGGCTCGTTTCCTTTTTTTTAAATAAAATTTTCCATCAAATTTCTGATATTTTGCCTAATTAAAAATCTGAATTCTTAAGAAGCGCCTATTAGCCCAATCGGTAACAAAAAACATCGTATTCCTAACATGTGCCAAGTACCTTTCCTTCGCAACTGATACGAATATTTCGTTTGTGTCGGCTAGTATGTTTACTAGTCTATCTATCTGCTATTCATATATTTCCTTGCTACTTTAGTTTATAATTTCTTAAAATTTTATTTTCAGGCATAACTATTTTTATGTACATTTAGATCTTCGGCCAATGTTTACTGCTTTACTTACTAACTTAACAACGTAGTTTACTTATGTAGAAAATTTTTCAAAGAATAAATTCTTTGAAGTTCTTCAAAATAAATGAAACTATCTCAAAATACAGTAGATGAAACTTTCATTACTTACGGGGTGTTAGAGTTCCAAGTCTTAATTTTTGAGCGATACTGTTTTTGACTTGTCTTTGAAGGGTTATGAAGCAATAATTATGTAACTCTAATGAGGTGGAAATTTAAATGGGTCTATACAAATAAACATCAACTTGTGCTGTCCCTTATTAGAAGAAACAAAATATATCAACAGTCACAGCCAACATAAAACACTAATAAAGCAGCAACATTTTCTTAAAACTTTAGTAAGCGGGAACCCGGTATCGAAGGTTTTATGGGTCAATATTTAAGATAGTTTTCACTTTCTGGATTCCGATTTATCAGTTAACGTTATACTTTTGAAAATTCATACAATTTCGAAGGCGCAGCAGCGATTCCATCTTAAGCCGCTCATAGATAATTTGAGTTATCACTTTGGGCGGCTCTTATTCTACCAAACTCAACTGTTTTATGTTTTATTACTTGAAAATGGAACACATTTTGATAAGTTTTTATGTGCAAATATAAATTCATATTTTATATGAACGTATCCAAAACATTGAAATTTTTCCCAAATAGGATAATACGTTTAAAAGTCATTTAAATTAAACGCGAGGTAATTCCGCAAATAAACTGATCGAAGCGAATTATATATCTTGAGTACTATTTTTTTCAATTATCTTAATTATCTAGCTCAAATAACGTCAAATTCCAGAAA
This sequence comes from Dendroctonus ponderosae, assembly GCF_020466585.1. Classification (NCBI taxonomy): domain Eukaryota; kingdom Metazoa; phylum Arthropoda; class Insecta; order Coleoptera; family Curculionidae; genus Dendroctonus; species Dendroctonus ponderosae. The sequence goes on from NW_026018165.1 coordinate 4,439,317, forward strand.
TTCAAATCAGGCAACCTGCTCGGTAAATCAAATGTCGACTGAATCGGTTATGAAATTATGAAATATTAATCAGCCTAATTGAATTATCTAATGGTGCCTTGATTTGTAGCATCTCATAATAATTAATTTACTCAATAGAAGATATCGTTTATTATTTATCCAAGTTTTTAGGCAAATACGAACATTGCGTATGCATGTTCAGGGTGTTTCAGTTTTTTCAAACCGAAATGGAACAGTCAATAAAAATAAAATGTATTAACTAATATAAAAACTGTATTAAATAAATGCCTGTTGCGAATGTTGAAGCTAACGGTTTGAAATTTTAGGGGCCTGAGATGTTTCGCCATGGACAGAAGTTTGAAAATAAGTGTGAGTCGACATAAACATAAACAGTCGATCATCGGCTGTTTTTCAGAATAGCAAAATGTTAAACAAAATATTTGTTTACCGTTTGATAGTTAAATTAACTTGATTACATGTTTGTTAATAAATAACCCAACCACTGCAGAATGTGATAGTTTTAGACACGGTGAAATCATATCGCTTTATGCATTATCATTTTGTCTTGCTTGAAAGATTGAAGATGAAAAACTGAGATTTTTCAATATAACTATTTTTTGTATTACATAATTTTTTAGACACTTTAAACCAATCTCATTTTTGAATTAAAACAAAACAAGACTATTAAAAAAAACTAATATATTTTGTCCTGAGTCTTAACCCCTTTTCAATTAAGCAAAAACCGGGGAAAACGTTTTTAAAGCAACCTGGGGCTTCTTTGATTGTTGTCGCAAATTGCCCAAGCCGTCCAAATATCCAATCCAATAAGAATAATCTAATATCCGAAAGTTCCGTAAAATTATTCTTTGCCGTTATTATTATTAGCAGCTGTTTTTTGTAGCAGAACTTTAACAGGCGAAAGACGTTTCATTGAAAATGCAAAAACTGCCAATAAACGTACCAAAGTCGTTAAATAGCAAGTTTTTTAACAATTCAAGTTTAATTTATTTGGGAACTATTCAAAACTAACCTAAACCACGAATAAGATAATTATCATGACCTTCTAAAACAACCAGGAATAAAGGAAAACACAATTTCGGACAATAATATGTGCGACAGTATGCTTTATCTAAAACGACGTAGCAAAATTTTTTTAAATTTTCAGCCGCTATCTATTTACGGATTAATCCATTTACCTCAACGGAAATCTTCTACCAATTAGCATTGTTTTGAGTTGCCAAAAAGCAACTAAACAAGTGCTTTGCAAAAAATAATTTAGAAACTGCTCAACAAAATTAACGTTACACAGCTAACTTTGGAAGTGAATAAATTCTGATTTCCTCAAGCGATCTTGTTTCTGTTTGAAGCTTTTTCTAGTTCCATTTGTTTTCACTCAGTCAAAGTTTTGGAATAAATCAAGCACCTCAGATACATTTTTTACAGGGTGGCAAATGAAAAAAATCAAAATTGCTTGAAGTTTAACATATTCCTAGCTGGGCAAAAAAAAGTTGAAGATAAACCAAATAGCGCAAAACGGTTTTTGAATTTCTCAGACATCTTCCATTCACAAAGTGGTCTCAGAAAGTCAACTTTTTAGTTTTGCAGCGAAAACTCTTCTGCCCTTTGTCCGATTTTCACGATCTTGAGCTCATGTTGAAGCTAAAACTTCATATACATTCTAAGACAAAAATGTTATATACAGAGTTGTATGAAAAATGACTTAAATCAGAGTTTCCCCGAAAATCTGTGGTTCCAGCAGACTTTAATATTTCTTTAGTTCATGTAACCCGGAATATTGAATTTTTTGCAAGTCCAGCAACCAGTTGAACTTCACATGCGCGCTAGATTTCGACACTCAGTCCAAGAAAGGAAAATGTATCACTGCAAGTCGAAAAACTTTCTTCGATATATACCGACGATATTAATGCTTCTGATATTGAAATAGCAAAAACGTCTTCATGCTCAACTGAGAGAAAACGAAACCTTCACCAATTTTGCATTGTTTCATTTGCCCCCCGTAGAAACTTTATTTAAACCACTAATTTGTTGCAAAAATATACACTAACCGGCAAAGAATTACATTAATTAACGCTTCAAAGAGAAATCAAATCACTCTCAGCGATCAGAATTTATCCAGTTATCAGAAAAGTTAGTGGAAACTTGTCTGTGTAAAGTCTATTTTGTTGAGCAGTTTACTTTATTGCTTGACAATACTTATTAAAGGTAATTTTGTTACACTAATAATTTAAAAAAATTCCAAAGTCTTAAGTGAACTTTGGAAAAAATGAAGGTACAGTATACATAAGCGTTCCAAGTATTACTGATATATTCAAACGTTACGAATTCATTTTATGTAATTTTAGTGTCCGGTAAAATTTGATGTAATTTATTATGTGTATTAGCCATTGCTCTAGACTGTAGAATAATCTTGAAATCACTAACTTTGCGGGTGGTACAGGCTTGGTAATTAATAAAAACAGATCAATATTACAAGACTGTGTTTCGAAAAGTGAATATCCAACAATAAAAATCCTTGGGCACATACTAACATTGTATGAATGCAGAGCTTATTGCAGAATTAAAATTTTTACCAGTTTTGCAATAAACTTGTGAAATTGTAAACTTTACTTCATTCAAAAAAGTTCCTCTTAAATTATTGGTTTATATCAAATCCAGCAGCTACTCTAGAATAAATATTGCTGAAACTGTGAGGACATAAAAAATGTTATTATGTTGGTTTTTAGTTTGTTTCTGTAAACCAACAATATTTATGTTACGTTTTGCATTCAAATTTTCAATTAAAACATTGCTCACCGAAGTTGATACAAAATTTTTGTAATAGTCTTAGGCGACTTATTAACTGTTAATTTTCTGCTTCATATCCCTACAGGTTCTCTTTAATGCCATGCACTAGAGGTAAAATATACAAACAAATATATTTAATTTAAATCAGAGCGAGAAAATATAATAATACGAAACAACGAAAATAATATAATTGAAATGTAAACATTTATTTCAATAATTTTCGGGCTATAAATATATGGGTTACATTATTTACCTACTACCGAATTAAATTATTAAAATTTATTAATAACCGAACCATTATTGCGACTCAATAGCATAATAATATCGCTGTAATTGAGTATCTGATCCTGGTTATATGAAATAGTTTGCACTCGGAAGTGTTAAATCCAGTTAATAATTTGGGTGATTTATAGTTTAGTAGCCGGTAATTTTAAAGTCATAGTCCAAACAGCTCGTTAATCAACATTAGGATTTCATTAATTTCTGCTGACAATAACAAGTGTGTGTATGTTACGCTGTAGTAGTAATATTATATTTGGGTATTTCGGAAATACCAATTCGTTATGTGAGATGGACGTGTTAATTTCGATAATTATTGGGAAATGTGGAAAATTTCAGCTTGAAGTCCGTCGTTAAATGTGTTTGATTAATTGACTCAGTTTGGATTGCTTTAGGTAACAAATCCTTTCAAATAAAACGCAAGTTTTTGTGATTCTTCGGACTTTGAGACTCCATTGCCCACGACATGTGTAGTTATCAGAGTTATACATTTGTCGATTCATTAATAAACAGCAAATAACGAAATTTGCTAAGGGCAGTTAGGAAGTTTTCCTGTTTTTCCTCAAACTAGTTTACAGAGTCACATTCACTCTTATCACGTATCCACACATTTTAAACCAGACAATTTTCGGTTGCCTGAATAGCAATGTTAGAACAGATAAGCTGCAAACATGATGTGCTGGATGTCCCAGAACGTGTATTTATCATTTAACTTTGCCCATCAAGCCCTGGCCCAACGAAAACCAAAGTTCTTTGTTTACCAGCTCTATTATGATAGTAAATGGTATTTAAGTTGTGACTCGGCAGGATTAGTGAGGATTCGGGTCACTGTCAATAAAACCGTGTGAATGGATTAATTTGAGGGTAATTACCATGCGCAAAAACACGGATTATTAGGCGAAATAATTTTAGCTAGGGTATACCGTTTTCATGCATTATCTATGAAATAAGCTATACAATGTCCATTGTGTAACGAAATCGAAACTAAAGTGAACGCACAAAATGCTTTAAACCATGCTTTTTTTAAGATGATATTTTGTTAGTGATAAATACAGTCACAAACCCTCTCTCTTATATTGGAAATAAGTGAGTTAATGATCAACTGTTAATGCAGCACTCTCCTACCTTTTTTGAGAACCATTGCTAAAATTTTCAATAAAAATCTTATTCAGCTGTAGAAGGCGTACTAAGCTTTAGAGAGAAAGAAGACTTTGAAATGCGCGTGTTGTAAACTTTTAAACTTAGGATCAAAACAATGGAGAAAGTCTCGTAAATTAGGACCAACATTAGCGAAGTTAAAATCACTTTTCCCTTCTAATCGAGCTTCGTTATCTTATCCTAACTTACCTGTAATTGTCCATAATTCCTTTAGGCAATCCTCTCTGCTTCGGTGAAAATCGGCTACGGGTCGACTTTCACCTCCGCCTTCCAGAAATTTGAACAGCAAAGCACCGAAAAGCGCGTATCCAGTCATCAGAACAAACAGACTGGTTTTTCCGCAAAACATTGCTAATGTGCATTTTTTTGAGCTGGCGTTTTCCAGGTCTTCTTCGGAATTTTGCATCTGAAAAATAATTTTTTATTAGTAAATCTATAATTGCTAATTTTTTTATTATAGAGGTTTCTGACAAAAGCCCAGTGATGTACAGCATAATTTTAAAATTTAAAAAAATACACATTGCAAACAGGTTCATTTTGAGTTTTTTAGAAAAACGTGGGTCTTGAGAAGAAGAGTGGATTTCGATGTTTTCGTAAATAAAATATATCTGAATTATAACAGACAGACAATACAGAATGTACAGAATAAGGTGTACCTACTGATAGCAAAAAAATTCAAAAATATAAAAGGTGCTCCAAAATTAACGCATTATTCGAATTTGTAGCAAAATCTGCACTAATTTTAACTGGTGTAACATTTTTAACATAAATTTTCGATATTTGATTAAAAAATATATTTCTGCTTTGAGTTTGTTGTTTTGACCGTTTTTTAATAGACGAACATCTGGTACATACCCGAGTAAAAGTTTATGATATTAGTGTGATCTCTTTTTAGTCAATGCAATTAGTAATTAAAAACAAATTGAAAACTTTGTTTTACAAAAATGTCCCTACAATTTTTAATTGTGTTGCTTAAATTTATGTCTTTAAATTAGTTGATTAAACTGCACGACAAATTAAAGAAAATAAACGCATGAAAATAATTGAAACGCCTACGAAATATTTTTTTTCTACTTGTAATTGCAATAAATCAGGTTAACATTCCCGATATACGGGGTGTCGCAATAAGGATGGTAAGCGGCTGTATCGTAGAAAGTCTGTGTTGTAGAGTGATCGGAAGAAAAATTTGATAACAAACTTGACGAAAAGAATTTGCTGGAAATTATTTTGAAATTTCTCAGATGACCACTAGATGGCGCAATTGCAAACGGTTATTTTGAGATGCGGTTTTTGCAGTTTGGTTAATTTTTTCCTTTGCTTTCGAATGCGTGTAAAATAATTTGATGGTAGCATTTGAAATTTTTGTGAAAAATTATAACAAAGAAATTTTTTCGAACAGCGGATTTTTCGAAAATGATTAAGATTGCTTTTATATCACACATTGTAGAGTTTTTATTGCTCTTTCAATTGATAGTAAAAACGTTGAAATCGGTCCACCGTTTTGAAGTTACAGGTTTCTTTGAATTAAGCGGTTTGACTCTCCCTCCACGCTTTATTTGACAAGTTAGGAAAAAAGTTCATCAGGAAATTAG
>NW_026018165.1:4445586-4481824 GCF_020466585.1 Dendroctonus ponderosae
TGAACTAATTGTTCAATTTTGAACTCGTTTATCAAGTGTTTTCTATCTCAGAAACCTGAAATTCAACTGATTTTCAATACCCATTCATTAGACCCATGATAAGTTTTTGCATTTTCAATACTAGTTTTATTCCTTTTTTAATTAATAATCTTTGTTCTATCGCTTCTATCGTTCTATGAGAAAATCGAATAACCGTCGACTCGAATTTTCCAATAGAAAGTTTCCTATGTTCCAGATTGCTAATCCTTATTTGCTCTTTATCCACGTGCCATTTAGCCAACTCCACAGCTACAAAACAATATGGGGTATATTGTTTTGTTTACATCGGCCCAAAGATAAAAGAGCTATATAAATACTGTACATTAACAGATACTCTATAGTCTTTGTACTAATTATAGCCGACAGGTTTCCTTGCCATTATTGCCTCTTGAAAGTGAAGCTTTTATCTGGCTCGGCAAATGAATTTACTTTACAAAAGTTAAACATGTTAACAATGGATGCTGTGACACGTATACGGGCTTTATAAAACGGGAACGTAAAACTGTCTGCTCCCAATTCGGCATGAATATTCATCAAAAGAAATGCGACGTGTTGTATGGTAAAGAGAAATTTTTGATCAAAAAACGACCACTTTTTGCGAATAATGTAAACCCATTTAAAACACAATGACTTTGACCGCCGGCAAATATTAAAAATTGGACAACCAAAGTAATAAAATATTGTGTGTATTCAATCTGGGCTCCACTTTAGAAGTTCTTTGATATGTAGATGTTCAAGACAAAGTTACATATAAAATTATCGAAAATAATTCCGTAAAATTACGTTCAGTGTTTCCAGACATATTTATAAATCAGTATAAATGTAGTGGATTACATGTAAATTGGTTGAAATTTAGTGGTTAGACTAGATGGGTTCGTCAACAAAACACAATTTGATTAATAGTAAAATAGAGTTAAACTACTTGATAATTACATTAAATGTTTCCAATGATTCAATTCAAGTGATAAAATTATTTCTAAATTAAACTTCCCCAATGATTTAATTCAAGTAAAATTGTTCCAATTCGTCTTCAAGGGAAATCAGAAGCAGCTTTGATGGGATTTCTTTGAAACCGAAAGCGCTGTCGATATAAACGTATTATCGTATATTAATTTAATTGTTATTATAATTAGATATATATTTTTTCATATTATTTTATTATTCCCTCTCAAATATTTTGCAGATTTATTCAGTCTCTCGTCGCAACTAATGATTTGAAATTATTTAATAGCAAAACGTGGTTCCTGTTTTATATTGTAACTTTTTAAACTTACAGCAGTTTGAAATCTTACCATAATTAACAATGTGAACACGTCAGTTTTTCATGGATATACTCAACTCTATCCAGGGTGTCCCGTAAGATCATGATCAAAAGGGTACTGCGATATTCTTTGCACCAAAAGAAGACGATCTGACCTAATTTTTATTAACGAAAAATGTCTGGCTCTTCTGCTATTGATGGTCAAAGTTCTTTAAAAAATGTATCTTGTTCGAAATATCGGGAGAATGTATGATGTATTTTAGTGAAACTCGCTGTGAATTTGTTCTTATGTAAGACTCATATTTTGATGAAACAATCGAGTTCAGCCGTTTTGGACAAGTGGTGAATTCTTGAGTGTCGTGCGTACAAAAGCTAACAGAACTTTTTAGTTGGAGGATGAAATCAATTTTTTTTAGGTTGATGCACTAATCATTTGCTCACAATTTTGTGCTCTTTGTAAAATCTCGTAGCATTCATAGTTTCTGCGTACAAAAAATATGCGTAAACAACGTACGCAGTTTGCGTAAACGCGTACGCTTTTACGCAAATTGCCTTCGCAAAACCCTAATACTTTGACCATGTCGGTCACTTCTTCATTAGAAAAAGTAATTCAAAACGAATTTGTTAGATTGATGATAATGATTTTATGCCTCGTATCACGATATTTGCAGTTAATGTCTAACATTGCTAAGTGGCAAGTAAACAGAAATATTTTTTTTGCTAAATCTATAAATGCTACAAGATTTTACAAAGAGCACAAATTTGTGAATAAATGATTAGTGCTATCACCCTAAAAGAGGTCAGTTGATTTCATCCTCCAACTAAAAAGTTCTGGTAGTTTTTGTACCACCACACTCAAGCTTTAAAAAGATATTTTTTTGAAGAACTTTTTGTTAATAAAAGTTACGTCAGATCGTCTTATTTTGGTCCAAAGAATATCGCAGTACCCTGTTGATCATGAGCTTAAGGGACACCCTGTATAACAAGAATGTTACTGAACTTATACAATTATTACAATTATTGTCAATTATGGATTTTCGAACAACAAACGAATACTGAAGTGCCAAATATACAAAAATATTCTTTAAACATATATACACTGTATATAAAACAGAAATAATTCTTTAGACGCATTTATTTAACGCGTTGTTCCAATTAAATTTCTGAAAATATGCAATTTCGGTGAAAACGTTGAATAAATATATGAAACTTTAGCAGTATTTAAAATTTGTATATATGAAAATTTAGCTATTCAATAGATTTAATTGTTTGAGCCATCGTTACACAGTACTCATAAACTAACTCCATAAAGGAATGAAGTACGATTTTAATTTGATCGGGTTCGGAGTTGGAACTACATTGAATTAAGTTAACAATTTGTGTAATTGGAAAAACATTCATGAAGACATTTATGAAGAGAATACTTTTACCATTTAAGTAACAGACGCTAACGAGATGTGTTGGGAGAAAATGAAGGCATACTCAAAATAAAACTCTTTCACACTTACAAAAATTTCAAAAATAACACTAACATGATTAAAACGGATATCATTTGTTGCACAAATGTTCATGGAAAGACTACGACCAATTACTCAGAAAAAGCAAGAAAGAACAACACAAAAACAACAATCAAATAGTGGAAAAAAATATCCTAACGTGAGCCTCGTTGAATAATATGGATCTACTCTCTTCGAGTTTAACTTTAAAACTATACCTGCAATCTCAAACCACATTTATTTAGAGTCCATAAAATTTCAATAACTATATCCTATTTAAGCTCAAATCCATTCTATAGTCCCTTAAGCCATAAACCATGAAAACTGGTGTAACAATGGCACCCTGTACCGAAATAACTCTATATTGGTTTAATGCTAGTATGTGTATGCATAGAATTTATAGACCAAACCCTATATAAACTAGTGGGTTATGACGCACAAAAGAGGATATTATAACGGTTTCGGTGCTATCTGCCGGATACCAACCTCCATTCAACCTACCTGTACATTGTTTTCTGTTAAATATAATATTTTAAACATATCGATTCAACATAAGCTCAATAGGGATGTGAATAACTGGCTCTGCGGCTTCAATGAATTTTACTTCTATTGTCGTTCGCTTTTCCATTGCTTTTCCATTTGCAGTTTAGTACTTTACTAGCAATGTTTAATTCTAGTTATTGATGAAGAGCTTATAATGAATTGATTTACTTTCTAATGCTAGTTGCAATTGAAGATAGATCGTTAGCTTAAATTATCAATCAACTCCAGGTCTTAAGAAAATTGTGAAAGGGCGGTAAGGTGATCCATCACAATTAAGTTCCAAGTGTTATTTAAACATATTCAGCCGGTTTGATCCATTACTTTTATCTCAACGTCTGCAGCGAACTATTAGTAGGTTTGGGAAAATTAGCCACATGGGAAAATGCTAGTTGGAAATGTTTGCCGTTTATTTGCATAATATATTACAACCGTGTACGTGAACTCGTATGTGCACCATTCTATGTCGCATTGCTGAAAAGGAAATGAAAATACCCGAAAAACATTTTACTGAAATTAACTATCCCTATCCGTTACCCGGTAACTATCTGGTTCATTGAAGAAATCTCAAAAAAATTACTTTTGTAACTGAATCGTGCACCGAAGATTGCTGTCATATGGTATGGCATCTAATATAAATAAAAATTACGACCATTCAAGTAAAAGTTTAAAACTTGGGCTTTAATTACAGTCGATATTTGAGAACAGTGGAAGCAATATATTTTTGAACATGTCCAAATGTTAACAACCCAGTTTTTAAACTGGGTTGTTCACAAAATCCAGTTTAAAAACTCCTCAAATCAACATTTGTAGACGGGTATTGAGTGTGCAAGGTCGAAACGCAATGATTTTAAATGGAAATTTAAATACAGATGAAGTGATAAATTTGTCGTCAGTTCTTTTAGTTATTCGGGTTGTACCAAAGAACATGTGAACATGTTTTAAATAAAATGTTGTCTAAATATGAAATATATTGCCCATATTTAAACAAACGATACTAAAAACTTAATAACAAGAGAAACAGTTTTCGAGAGGAGCATTTGCAAACAAATTCCTACCGGTGCTCATTACGCTGAGAAAAAAAATTCAAAAAGTCATTTATTGCTTCAATAAAAGCAACTTTTTTGCTTCATTTTTATTTATTATTATTTCAATTTTTCGGATTATTTTAAACACTTTCAGTCTGAGTAACCACATCGAGCTTTCGATCCGGAAGATATCCAGAGCTGGTCATTGATGGAAACCTCTTTTTCTGATATATGCATATTTATCAATAGATGATGATTAAAGCGAAACACTCTTTTTATGCTATAATATGAACGCAGCCTCCCTCTTAGTTTCCCTGTGGCCTCGTTTCCTGAACAAGGTTGAGAATAAAAGGAACTAGAGGAGGAACTTCAATTTCTGAGTTCTCTATTATACAAAGTCTTTTACTGCAGGAACTTCAGAAATTGATAGAACGATTTACAAGGTGAGGACGCTATCCTCACGTGATATGAACTTTCACTTTGGAGAAGCACAAATCACTTCGGAGATAGAGAGCGTTGAAATAAGTTCTTTTTGGGTTTATTTTTACTTTATTCGGTTTAAGCCACTAATCCGATAGAAATAAATGACGTTATACAGGGTGTTTGGTAAGTAGATGCATTCCTCGCAGGGGGTGATAGTGCAAGTAATTTTGGATATATTTCGTTAATAGACCAGGTTTCGAAAACCATTAGTTTCCGATCTACAGGGTGTTAAAGTTTTAATTAAAAAAATGGTATTTATTAATATTTCGGAAACCGCTTGGAATATTATAATGAAATTTTACAGGCTTGGGCAATTACGAACAGTACACGTTTTGTGATAAAAATGTTGTTTCTATATTTTCCAGTGGCGTGGGTACAGGCACGTCTGTAGATAATTGTAAATAGAAAAATGTAACGCCACTGATTTTTCTAAAAATAAATAATATTTTTCAAGTTCCTGTTCAATTTGGAAGGCAAAAGGTCTCTTGATTTTTTTTCCCACAACGTCCCGTTTAAGGTAATGTGCAGGACATCCGTCATGCTGGAAGATCAGGTTCTGACAAATATTTAGCTACACATTTTCCAGTAGTGGTGGCAGGTGATTAATAAGAAAGTCTTTGTATCTTTGCCCGTTTAAGATGTCTAAACATTAGCACTGAACCGTTTTTGGTAATTACAGTTCGACGTAGTAGTTGATAATCCCCTCTCGATTAACATTTGATTCATCGGTCCACAAAATTCTACTGGGAGAAGTTGAGTCCTCCATATCAGCGTTTAACATAAATCGGCAGAAGCCCATTTTCCTTAAAGGATCTTCTTCAAGCAAATCTTGAACCGGAGTATAATGGTAGCATGATACTATAACTAACATGAAGATAGGATGTAGTTTCTCTTTGTTCAATGTCGCCCGAACTTTCCACTGTGACATTATAAGACGCCTACCGGCGACGCGTACGCTTGTAGTCGGATCTTCCTGAAAAACTCGTAGAATGCTTCTTGAAGAACTTAGAATGGCTTCTTCGACATTGGTGCCATAACGTGCTGAAGCTCCTACGTGAATTTGCCTACTTTGTACTTGTCCTGACTCACTGACTCTCGGATAGGTGTTTGCCGATAGTTTGCCGAGGCTGATATTCGCGGCGCGCTTCAGCACTATTTCCGTCGCAAAGTCCATAAATGTAAAAAATATCTGCGTATTCAGCATTGGAAAACTCAGCCATTTAAAAATTTAAAGTTACTCAAACCCTCGAAATTATTTACACAGCAATTATTACTTTTGTCAATCAGTGACAAAAACTAGTACAGAGCCACCTTTTTAATAAAAACCCGATTATGCAATAAATCGATTTCAATTTTTTTACTCGCAAACGGGACGTCGTAGAATAAAAAGTCAATTGACCTTTTCTCTTCCAAATTGAACAGGAACTTGAAAAATATTATTTACTTTTAGAAAAAGTGGCGTAACATTTTTTTAGTTAAAATTATTTACAGACGAGCCTATACCCACGCCACTTGAAAACATAGAAACAACGTTTTTATCGCAGAACGTGTATTGTTCTTAGTTGCCTAAGCCTGTCAAATTTCATTATGATATTCCAAGCGGATTCTGAAAAATTAATAAATAGCATTTTTTTAATTAAAACTTTAACACCCTGTAGATCGGAAACAAATGGTTTTCAGAACCTGGTCTATTAACGAAATATATCCAAAATTACTTGCACTATCACCCCCTGCAAGAAATGCATCTACTAACCAAACACCCTGTATATTCTGCTAACACTTTTAACCGCACAGCTTTAGTAGAAGAGTATTTTGTGTGCCTCTCCTTCTTCATTTGATTCAAAATTTCAACAACAAACATGTCCATAAATAAAACTCTTGATTCAATTTAAAACTTTTTTGTCTCCCAAGTTTCTTATTTTAAGACAATGTCTTTTTTCAAAGCTGTAGCCTTATTTGTGACTCCGATGTCCAGCTTTCGAACCATCGTTTGGAGTTGATTAATAGGTCTTCCTGGACGTCTACGGTTGGTTGGCTTCTCCTCTTTTGAAATTTCGCGTAGTCGATTATCATCCATTTTGTCGACGTCGTCCCTCCATGCTTGTGTTCTTATTCTAGACCATCTTACATCTTACAATATCTGGAATGTCACATAGAGCTCTGATGTTGCTGCGTCTCACTGTGTCTCTAAGCGCTTTCCCTTAATTGATCCCCTCGTCTTCATTTCGGTTGTTCTTAGCAGTTCTTTAGTAGCGTATGTTTCTGCTCATGTTTTGTGTACACACGTAAATTCGCGTTTTGTCTTCAGTACGCATATATTTATTTCTCCCTAGCATGCCCCGGAGATATCCTGATAACCAAGTTGCTGCTTTTGTTTGCGCTTGGACTTCTTCTTTAAGGTTTCTATTACTTGTGATATTAACGCCTAGGTATTTGAAAGGCATGATCTGTTCTACACTTTTAGTTTAGTGAAGGTCGCTAACGAACACCTTCTCGGTTCCCTTGATATTGCTCGCAAATTCGTTTTCTGGACAGAGATCACCATCGCCAATTCCTTTGTAGCTCTTTCGAATCTATAAAGTAGTTTCTGCACATTGTCCTCAACTTCTGATATTATCACCGCGTGGTCAGCGCAGGAAAAAATTTTAAGTTTTTTCCTGTCTGGTAGATATGCTGTGCCCGTGGGTTTTACTTCCATGATGATCTTATCCAAGAGTTTAAGGAGTATTGGGCTGCAGTTATCTCCTTGTCTGAATCCTGTTGAGACTGGCATCTTGTTGGAAAGCTTATTGTTTGTTTTTATAAAGGTGCTATTTTCAATATTAATTTTTTAATGATATCAATTGTTTTGAGACTCAAATTTCTCTCTTTTAATAATATCATATTGCAAAGTCTAACCCTATCAAAGGCCTGCGTTAGGTCGAAAAAGCACATAAAGGCAATTTTGTTATACTAAATATCTTTTTGCACGATTTGTCTTAAAATGAACATTGCATCTATGGTGGATCTGTTATGTCGAAACTCCTGCTGTTCTTCTCTGATTCCAGTTTGTATAATTTCTTCTGCTATATTTTTTGTAAATATCTTTGAAGGGGCGTTTAACAGACTAATACCTCTATAAATGTGGATCCATTTTTCTCATTTTTTGAACATTGCGATTGTGATGCTTTACACTTGCACTTCGCCCGTTAATGCGTCACTCCCATATTTGAACAGTTCATTATGAATATTATCCAGTCCTGATGCTTTCCGATTTTTCAGGTGAGACACTACTAGTTCAATTTTTTGTTTATTATTGTCTGGATTTGATCCTCTTTCTTAATCATTTTGACGTTCCAGTCTTATTATCGCGTCTATGTGTATCACTTTATAGAGTTTCAAAGTATCTCTCCCATTCTTCTGTTGTTATTGCTTTGGTTTGTACACATGCATTAATTCGTTTTTTGCGGTTTGGTAGCATATTCCATATGTTTCTTTGACCTCAGTATAGGTATAGGCATGCTCCATGTCGATTGAATATTTCTCCCAGAACCCTCTTTGGATCACCAGAAAAATCGCTGAAAACATGTGAAGCTGACTTTTCTAGAGAATATTTATTATTCATTAGAAATAAATCCGCCCACAGTCGGCTATCAGAGCGCGGATAGAATTGTTTTTCCTTAAACTCTTGTTTCAGTACTTTATAAAGTGTGGGCGGGGGCCATCCTTACCTGAACACTTGTATATATGAGTATATATAAAGCATGACAGTTTCAATTGCTATTGAAGAATTATGGAAAACAGTTCAAACTTGAAATTCAATTTATATGGAAATCAAATTATAAATCTAAATTAGTCATTGGGAATACTGTAAAGATAATTCAAAGACTCTCTAAATCTTTATCAAAATTGGGAAAGTTGCTGCTCAACCCTTCTGACTGGCATGAATTCAAACGGGGCACTTCTGACTACTAGAATCACATAATTAGGGTCAGCAGACATATGGATTCTACCACTTAAATAATCAATATAAGGAACTTCTATTCACGAAAATAGTCTATATGTGGTGTCAAAAATTCTACATTTGCATGGTAACATTACATTATTTGGTACGTACCCTAAACACACCTAGGCTGAAATGACGCAAAATGTAAATTACGATGTCGCAGTCGCTGAGGCTTATCTAAATTAGTTTGCTATTTATGCGGTCTAAATTATCTTTTAATGTGTTAATTTTGCGTATGACGACCATAATGGACCATTTGGGAGTCATTCCAGCTTGTTCCATATTATTTCAGTTGTCACCAAATTTGCTTGTTTTCAGCAGCAGGGGATTTTAAAGGTTGAAACGAAATTATCTCACCTTATGCTAAATCCATCGTTGTTGAGGAGGATGCAATGAAGGTTGTGGTGACTGAAATATTTAAATAGCTTGAAAGTTCTTAAAAATATAAATGTTGAACCAATTCAAGTTTTTATGAATAAGTGGTTCTGCTGGCTGCTGGTTTGCTTAAAGAGCAAATTTCTTGATCGAATCTTTTTAGTTGTTGCTTACATCTTATTGTCTGTTAAAGTGAATTTTAATATTTTAAAATTATTATTAACTTATTTATATGTTGATTCTATCAGTTAGGTCTGGTCACTCCAAAACAAACAAAGATAATGGCAATAAAATTAGTAAATCACTCAATAGATTGCAAACTTCTGTAACACATAATTGCAGGCATTGTCGATAAATCCGAATTTCCTCTGCATTTCGACAATATGTTTCCTAGCTAGTTCGACAAGCGTTTAATAGTGGCCATCGATTTGATTAATTTTAGCATAAATATCTGGCCAGAACTATGAAGAGACGCTTCATTTAACGGTTTTAAGTGGCAGTTTGACCGCACAATAAGCAACCTTTGGTTTTAGATAGCAACATACAGTATTTTACATTTATTTATTTATCTTTTGTTTCCACATATGTTCACCTCTTCACGGTGCATTTCCAGTTTGATGATATGGTCTAAATAAAAAATGTTAAAACATAATTCAAAAGCTAAAATTCTTGCAAAAAAGATTTGCACTAAAATTATGAAAATTTGCTAGTCTTAAAATGTAAATATTTTAATTTTATGCTTTTGTGTAGTGCTGAGCTTCCCCGATGCTTTATAAATGTTTCAAAAATAAATATATTTCGATATTGTATATAAATTTGTTGAAATTTATCTGTGACAGTTCATCAGTGAAACGTACATTTTGGTGTAAAAATAACTACTACTTGGCTATTTTACAAATTGATTTTGATGAAATACATATTTTCTTAGCTGGTTTACCAATTATTTTTCCATTTATAAATATATTCGATAAATAAGTACTACAAAGAAATACTTCACATATCTCCAATAAAATAAGGAATGAAATGATTGAAAGCTTAGAAAACAACAGGCATATTAGAAAATGTAGTTTTACATTTTAAAATGAGCTTAACCTAAACTGAATCTTTCAATAAACCACCTCTGAAGACGTAAGTCACTTGTGGCTGCGAAGATCAAGAAATAATGCTGTTTCTCAACGATCTAAATGTCCGAAAAACTCGACAGTTTCAAGCGATCCGCGCGAAAGCAAACTCTTTTAATTTTGGTTTATTTATGTACTTTATTAATAAGTATGTTGTTTTGCTAATTGTTAATTAATGAAAACAATTTTGGAAAAATCTGTTAGAAAACTGATTAGTATTCAGTTTATTAAGGTAGTAATTTTTGTAGTCTGCAATAATTACCACAAGTTTTATTATTGTTCTACTCGGAAATATACGAAATCTGAGCTATTTTTGTTTTATCTGAAATACTGGTTTATCAGGATTAGTCTTAAAATGGATTATAAGATATGTTTCGTGTGGTTTCATTTCAAAACTAAAATAAACTTTTTTCCCAATCAATAAAGCAAATCAAATTTTTGTTATCCATAACTCTGAATAGCAGAATATCTCAATCTCCCACATTTATCAGGTCTTTTCTCCATAAATTACAGTTCTTGAAAACAGAGTTCTTGAAAATTCGAAAAAAACGGGGTTTGTTATGTAGGTCTTGCAAATATGTGAACAACAGATTTAAATTATATGCCATAAGGCCTATTTCAAATAATACTTCTCGAAAATGCCTCATTATGAAAAGGTTGAGTCAGTGCCAATTTTTGTTTGATTTAATATGCTTTATTAACTCGATGTTAGTTAAATGAAACATAATGTAAACATCACCATTTTACTGCTCGCAAATAATGCTTTTAGTTATTGTGCAT
Organism: Dendroctonus ponderosae; assembly: GCF_020466585.1. Lineage (NCBI taxonomy): Eukaryota > Metazoa > Arthropoda > Insecta > Coleoptera > Curculionidae > Dendroctonus > Dendroctonus ponderosae. The sequence goes on from NW_026018165.1 coordinate 4,456,695, forward strand.
TGAGAAGTGGGTGTCATATTTTAATTACCAAACTAAACAATAGTTATAAAAGGTATTGCAAGGTCCATCAACACTGAAACGGCAAACAAACAAATCAAGCGTGCGAAAAATTTTACTTCGTTTCATTATTTTTTATTGTTACAAGCTGTAAGGTAGAATTACTTTAACAAAACTTGTTTAAAAATCACATATAAATAATTTAAAAATATATCCAGCACGAAGTTATTTTTCTATAAGCTTTTCCATTCGAAATAGTTAAATGCTTCCCACAATGTCACTTAGCATTTAGTTCAAATTACGGATGTGCTGATGCGGAGTTGGGAACTAATTTTGCACCATTTCCATACATTAGCGGAAACTTAGCCGTATGGGAATGTGTCTGGCTTTAACTCCATCCTACGCTTATAATCTTAACGGCTTACGTCGGCAGGTACATAAGCGCCTTTGCTTTAATTACATGGGAAAACAGCATTTAAATTGGTTCCGTTTGTAAACGTTGCATTTTAAATATAAACGAATAAGCTAAATTGAATTCCCCTACAGTTGTTGCTTGAGCTAATGAACGTGTGTTCAGTGTTGTTAGACATTTTCTTTAATTATTCGTTATTATTACTGTTATTTATTAACTTTTGCACCCGTTGTCGTCAGGCGCACAACATTAAATGTCTCGACAATTTTCCAGTAAACTTGCGTAATTACAAGCGTATAATTAAATCCCTATGAAAACACATGTCAGTCTCTCTTCGGGCGCCGAGAAACTTTTCAAAAGTTTCGCAAAAGATGAAATATATCTTGAAATTTCAGCCCAAAGGTCGCCTTGAAAATATTACCAAACAGGAAGTAACCTCATAATTGCCTCATAATGTCATATTCATATTCTGAATTTTTACTCAATTTATATTTTTTATTTGGTACGTTAAATTTCTAAATTATTTGTTCTTGTTATAATTATTTAAATTATTTGTTCTTGAATAGAAATAATGGGAATTATGTGTTAAAAAGAGTAAATGATAAAAAACATTTTCTTTACGCGTTAGCTGTTCTCAGCACCTATGGAATAATTAATTAATGGGAGACCGGTCTTTTAACTTCCCAAAACACTTTAGCCTAAATCTGTTGAAAACGTTCAACTGCGGTTAAACTAAAATATGTTTTCGAAATGAGGGCATTAGGGCTTCTTATCAAAATTAATTTAATAGTATAGGCCAAATAGAACTTCGCTCCCCGCAAAAACAACAACCCGCAATTAGTAGATCTAATACATTTTCCCGCAAGTGTTGGAAACTTAAAACCCTTCCAAATCTGACCAAATCTTCGCCTAAATTTGCTTTCCATGTTCTGGAATTTTACCAAGACACTCTACCTCAAATACATATGAATTCTAACCATCTGTACTGAATTTCTATATTTTAGTATTCATAAATTGTACAACGTTTTTAAATTCAGTAAAGTGAATCACTTAGTTTATAGATGGAAAACTGTAGGAACATAATTATAAAGTAAACAAGAACTAGACCAATTACAATTAAAAATAAATCAACTAAAGGACACTTCCATGTAACCCTAGCAAATGTAATTAAAGTTAATGCAAGGTCAACAAAACTAATTTAGCAAACTCTTTATCCCCAGCGGGTGTGTTTTACTTTAAATTAAGCTGAAAGGGTTAACTTGTTTCTACCATTCTTAATTCGTATAAATTACTGAAGTAGTCAGATGATTGCAAAATTTAAAGGCGCGTTTGGCGGCTAGAGAAGACCATGAACAACTTTTGTGGAATAAATAGTAAGCGCGGCAACAAAAACATTCTTTTCAATCAGTGGAATAATCCGCACTATACACTAAATATTTTGTATCCTAAAGATTGTATTTCTCGACTAAATCACCTGTGAATACTAGCCCCAAAGCTAAAAGATGTAAAGATCCGTAAATTTATAAAATATTTTTAATAAACCTACAAAGTATGCAATTGGCAACGATTTTATTTTACGGATAATTTGTATGTAAGTCACTGTCAGCTCTACAATGATTTATGAGAAAAAGTTAATAAGAATATGCATCAAAAGCAATTCACCAGCATAAAACCATTTAATTATTATATGAGTTTTTCGAACAAAAACTGTCAAATTTCAAAATCCTGGAACATGGAAAAATATTTCCACATGATCCATTTCAAGCATTTTGCTTAACGGAATTTTTGGCGGTGGATAATTGGTGTAACAAATATTTACCAAAACATTCTGCGTGCACATAAATTTATTTGTTATAATTATATTATTATTTTATTAAACAAAGGTATGTCACGTTCCCATAAATTATGTTAATAAGTCAATTACTTTCCAGTGGATTAATACGCTGTAATTCCTAATTTATTCAATCATTTTGTGTGTTTTTGCGATTAAACTGAACTACCGGATTCACTTCAATTATATTAAACAAAAGAAATAGACAAAGACCAGCAAAACCTCTAAACAAAAACTCACTAGGAGAACTATATATTTAAATTACTATTTATATATTTACAGTCAACATAACACTCTATTGATCCATATGCACTTTACAGATTTCTCATTTTTAAACAATTCTTGGCTTAAGGTAAAATGATGCAAATATTAGTCTTCTATAATTTTATAAATAACGGTGGGTCATAAACCTCTAAATTATGATCAGTAATTTCTCATACTTATTGCGTAATTTCGTTTCATATGAAATAATATATTATATTATTTAATAATATATGACATAATACATTATTTCATATGGGTAAAAAATTTCATAAAATTTGTAATTATATTATAATTAAAAACTTTCCGCCATCATTTTCTATTCTACATAATTTTATTTAAACTGACATGGTTATCCGGAATTTACCGTACAAATTGCGCATAATTTATTAAACTAATTAGTTGGTCATTAAATTATAAAGCTAGATGAACAAAAATTACAAGTCTGAGTTAGAAATTAAGAAAAGCTTAACAAGCTGCGGTATTTTTAAATCGAGTATTCCGCTTAAGACAAGATGTAGTTCAAGTAGTTCAACTAATGCGTAGCCAGGATATGGCAAAAAATAAATAACAGGATTTATTATAGAATACAAATGCTAAAATGTTGGTTTAATGGACGATAATGGAGATGTTAATAGGACGAATTTGTGATGTGATGATGAATTAATGATGGAATTTGATTATTTAATTAGTGAATAAAATGACGTTTGTTGTTTTGCTGCTTCCATTTTCAGCCGGCCGTTTGAAAACATTATAAATATGTGGAAAACAGTTTGTTTACATAAACACCAAATTTAAAAAATCAATATTTCCTTAAACGCTATGAACAATATTTTAAAGAAACTTTTGTAATCGAATCGAATTTCAAGTTATTCCGGAGGACATTATTAAAAGGATATATTTAAAAAAGGCCTAAGCCAATTAATCAAAATATAAATGCAATAGCTGATAATCAAACTCTATAAAATAAATCTGTTCGGTTGGTTGTTTCGGGATTTACAATGTTAAATATTAAAATAGCCACATCAGCTCAAGTTGATGAAACCTACTAGGGCTCAATTTTACTTTGCCAAGTACACGAACATTCTTTTAGAATTACTTTGATGACGCAAAACCCCACATGACAAACAATTGCTGCAAAACGTATTTTTGCGGTTCGAAATGGAGTTAATCCCTAAAAGACAATCAACTTGTGATTGTGTCGACCAGAAAAGTTAAATTTAGTTGATAATATTTAAACAATGTCCAATGTCTTGCTTTGTGTATGAGGACCCGATTATAAGCACTCTGTAACCATCAGTACTAAATAAAAGCTCCGATGATCACTTTACTTTAATAGATTTTTAAGACAAAATGTAAACTGAAGAACTATTGGTTCTTTATTTTGAATTAATAAAATGTTTAACGTGTGTAGTGTGATAAAATTTCCTAGTGTCGCTTTTCTATGACTACACCATGAAAGAGTTGGCTAACTAAATTATATAATCATTATATTGTTTTTCTGTGTATTTTGTTTTCTCGCTGTTTCCTCAATTTACTTCTTAGTTAGATTATCCACATCAATGAATCATTGTCTATATACTCGTATATAACATAATAGTTATACTTTATATTGTTCCATATAAGCCCTGATAACGATCATTTTTGAACAATATGAAATTATTTTAACTCTCATTTACATTATTTGTCAAATCAAAGTGTATAATAATAAAATATAACATACTGAAAATAATCCATACATATCTATTAATATATTTTACATCAAACTACTAACAAAATTTGCAAACGAAATTAAGTATATCAATTTATTTAGCAAAAAAATTTCAAAATATAAAATTTACGATCTAAAGAAAAAATAAATGTAACTACACACCTTAGAAAGTTCAAAGTCGCATGCAATAATGACAGGAGCGCGAAAAATAAAAAGGAACGAAACCTACTTAACTCTGTACTAACACAGTGCTTTTATGGTGGCCAATTCAGCTGAAAATATAGGAATATTAGCGAAAGTACTAAAAACGTCATGGACAAAAGAAAATTGACCAGCAATAAATGAGGGTGTTCGTGAGAACAAGGAAACACGATGCAACCTTTTTAATGGCCTGAACTTTTAGCGACCATGATCATCAGCAGAGGATCGGGACAGGATAAAAGGAAAACCCTGACATTCAGCTTGAGGCTGAAGGAGTAAATTGAGTTTTAAATTTTAAATCGCATTGTTGGCGAAAAAAACCACTTAATAAGATTTAATCAATTAGATTAGCCTGAGAGAAATAAAGCTATTATTCGCTAAAAAATACGAACAGACTTTTATGAGCAACAAATAGAACATTAAAAAGTTTGCATTATAGTTGGTTTGGTTAGTTATTACTAAATAATGCTGGCGACGTGAAAAAAACAATATTTTTTGTTGCTTTTGCCTGCTATTGTTTAATAAACTGATAAAAAAAATAAACTGTTGAACTGAAAATATTCTCAATTGTGTTAGAACCTGCTTTAAAAATCGTTTAAAAAATAATTAACTTTAAAAAATGCAAGTATAATCGGCATCGTTCACAGCTATTGTACATTATTTTTATGCTCGATTTATTTTGAAACCTGCGGCAACAGCAGAGTAAATTGGTAATTCATTTGCATTTTTCAATTGACGGTTTTGAACTAAGCGCAATAAGTAGAAAGTGGATTTCTTGCATCAAGTTTAGCCCTGCACTTTAACAGCAACCGTACTTAATTTTAATTACCTTAACTGCGTACAAATCAAACAACTTAAATAAATTACGTATTAATACAAGAAAGATTGTCATACAGTACCTTACAATTAAAAACTAAGTCGCCCAAAAGGTAGAGTTGCCAATTAGACTAACAGCAGATACGTGAACTCAACTAGCTTCAAGCTATGGTTTCAATGAGCAACCAAGAATTATTTTTGCTTATGCAGTGCGAAGATTTTGGCATTAAAAATTTTTATGTTTTGCAGAAAAATGTGAATTAAGAATAAATGAACAACGCAACATAAAATATAACATACTTTTGTTGTATATTTTATATATATATTTATATATATATTTTGTTGTAAAAATGTATATTCCAAACCATTTTACATGGTAATGGAACGGCTAAGGTTTCGCAGCTTGAAGAACTGGTGGTTTTCACACCGGAACCCTACTCGTACCGGCTACAGCCTAACAAATCGAAAATCCACTGTTCCTCATTAGTTACATTTTGTTGTTGGCAGTTATATAACTAATTCAAAGTTCGTTTCACTTCGTTATGAGTTCAAACAAAGTTTGGAAATAAACCAGAACAAATATATACAACTATTTCTAGATTTGTTCAGGAAAAGTAAAGCGATTTTTCTTCTTCGAAGTTGCTTCAGCCCAAAACATTTTACTGATATTTTCCGACGCTGCAGTATACGTGATCGAATTAATTATTAACCATTTTTGAAGTGCCATTTAATAAATTGTACCTGTTTGGCTCATAGGTTTAACGACATAAAAAAACCAGATTAGTTGGATATCCTAAGTGAAAACTAGTTAAGTAGTAAGTAAACTAGTTAATAAATTAACAAGTGGTAATAATTTAAGAATTGTAAGCAACAATTAATCAATATTAAATATAATGTGTAATACTAAGTAAGATTGTATGCAGATTCGTGGGTATTTGAATAATTCTTAATTAGCTAAGTCAATTCAAGTCAAGTGCTATTAAAATTGATACTTTTGGCATATATTTTTTTTAAAGTGGTTGGCAGTAGATTGATTCATTGTGTACGAATGTATGTAGAAATTCCAGTCAATTTTATTGCTTCCCATTTAAAATGTCACAAAAACGTTTCGGTGTTTTTCTCCACCATCATCAGTTTGTCTAAAATATACATTCCCATTCGTTATTAGTTTAAAAGAAGAGTGTCAAACATACATATTAAAATACAAATTACAAACGTATTAAAAAGTATATTAAAATAGTTTGAATCTTTTGGGATTACATTAGAATTTTCTTTACATGTATGGTTGTTCCTACCTTCACATTTGGCAAGCCACTGAAAAATCTTTACTTCGTCCAATATCGAGCGAATGAATAAAAAAACTGTATATAATATTTGGCATTTTTCTTTGCATTCTGAGGTTATCACTTGGTCTGCATTTCGTCAATATACCAGGTGTTTATATTTTATGTAGTTGACTTAATTAGTGTAAATAGGTGTTCGTTTAATTAGTGTATGATAAATAGAGCTAAGATCGTCTGTGTCTGATCTAAATTTCTGAATTTTCTGAAAATTCTGAAAAATTTTGAATTAAGTAGATTGATTGTGATTCTGTGAAACTATTTTAAGTGTCTTAAGTGTTTAAGTGTCTGGTTAATTCAATTGATCAGCCATCGATCAATTCAATTTGTATCAAGATATATCTAGAGCAAATCAAAGTGGCAGCTAAATATGTGAAATCAATCGGTTATTTCTAGCACGAAAATGTCACCGATTAATCGATAACTTCCTATCGTGACTAAAAGGAAAAATATTTGTCCTAACGATAATTTATTGATGTTGCTTATTTCCTGTAAAGCGTTTAAATATTCGGATGGGATTTTGTTATGTAGAAATTATTAGATCGCCATATTGTGCGAAGTTATATAAAATCCAATTGGACTGATATTTTTGTCTAAAAATACTTATATACAGCGAGTTACATACCGCACTCTACAATGCTAAAATAGCAGCGTGGCAGTAATGAACATACAATCTCTTAACAAACATAAAAAAACAAGTAGAACGTGACAGACAAAAAAGGCACGCTAAGCTGATAAAAAGGAAACTTCTTTGGGATTTTTTATAGCCTTAGCTCATCCCAAGAAACCCGAATGCGACCTAAAGTGCTATTTTTTAGTCGTTGAAACGTTAAACTGCTTAGCAGGATTGCACCTTCCATTATGCTTTTAATTTCCGTTTGTAAGTAATTTTCCCAGCAATCACGCAAATTCTCGGAATCGTATGGATAAGTTTCAAAATTCTGGAACGACCCACACTTTCAGATACAATATCATTTGTTGAACTTGAGCGCAAAATTTTTCGCTAGCTTTCATACCAGAAGCATACATTTTATGGTAGGGAAACATCGAAGGCCGTTGCATACAAATTTCAAATTGATTAACTTAAACTTAAATACTTTTATTTTACTATCTACTAGTATCACATTTTAAAACAATGTATTGTTAAATAATCGACTAAATTTTTCAACATATAGTTGCCACATTTTTCGGTCAACCGTCTGCCAATAGAGGCTTTTTTTGGGTGCAGCTGGAAATGGACCGCTATGCCGCGGTATCGTTTGAATCGGCACTATCAAAGAGTTCGCAGAAAATGTTTCTATCTAGTTTCATCATCAAATGTCCGATGTTTTTATCTCAGGGTCTAACATCGATGTTCCAAATTTCCAACATCGATGGTAGAAATATCGAACATCGAACGAATGACATCGATGTTTGCGAAACATCGATGTTTTTCTCCCATCCCTAATAGAAATTTTCATACAGTTTTATAATGCCAAAAAAGATCGAACATATTTTTCCTAAATAGGCTTCATTAAAAATATATTAATTCGAATCATTTTGGAACAAACATATATTTTGGAAGCTAGATAACATTTATATTTTTTGTTTGAATATATAAGACATAATTGATTAATTAACAAACAGTTTTCTGAAATAATTAATTTCCCTTGATATTACTGCTATTTCCCAACAATTCACACTATACTGATGATCGATCTACACTTAGTATATGAACTAGGTACTTTGCCTGCTAAAGACCCTCATGGAAGATCTTAATATATTAAATGACTTGAATAAAAAAGGCGAGAATCACTTGATCTCGTGGCAGCGTCCTCTTGGAATATTAGATTCAGCAAAATATATGCGAATAAAGCAGTAAAGGCGTCACGAAAAGGAACTCGGATAAGTTGGATATTTGATAGAACACACAAAAGAAAAGGAGAAAAGGAGTTATTTTATTAGCCTACATTCAGCATCTCATACCCTAAATTGGGAGAATTTCTTGAGTATTTGTCATTGTTAGATAGGACATGTGTATTTCTAATGGAAATTCAAATTGTTGGAGAATTTTTAATGAAATTAAATTTCGCTTTTTGAATTGTCCTTTTTAAATAGTTGAGTTCGTTTGTTGCGTTTTAGTTTTGTTTATTTGTTGCAAGAACTGAAAGTAGAAATCAGGATATTTGGTCTTGAAATGTCCATTTTGACTTGAAAATATCTTTTGAGACACTATTTATCTAAGAAAACTGAGGAAAAAAACAGTTTTTTATTGAACCGTTGTGCCGATTATTCTATGTTGATTTTTATTAAGAATAATTATAAAAAGTCAATTATCAGATCGAAAAGTCTAAATAATTTGATTTATCCTTATGTTCTTTAACTAATTTGTTCTTTGATAAAATAAGGGTTGGCTTTAGAAAGCTGTGACGCATAGACTAAACCTAAATTCCCTTAAAAATGTTTGATTTTTTAATTCAATGAGATAGATTGCCTTAAATGGAAAATCTTTAAAAGTTTTGGTTCATTGTTTGGAATTGGTTCAAAGTAAGACGGCGAAGGCTACATTTTACTGATGTAATTATGAAATTTGATGAAACCAACAAATAGAAAATTTGGTAGAATACGAATAAAATATACTGCAAAGAACTTGAGGAAGAAGAGAAGAAACGAGTTAAATCAAACATAATTGACATTAAGAAGTCGCTGACTTGCTACAATGCTGAATTAAATAAATAATAATGGACTGAAATAAAAGTTTGAACTCGGGAATATTTTGAATTCAACGCCAAAGAAATACAATACGTTAAAATACTTTACAAGTCAAGGTTAAGTAATTAATCAAAATGATAATTAATATTAGCTAATATCAGTTATGCTTATCGAGAAAATTCACATAGAAATAAACCAAGAAAAAGGTTTTCAGTTTTTTAAGAAACTAAGCTCGCCATGCGATAGCTAAGTAAAATTTTTTCAGTGAAGTGAAATGTGCGTAATCGTAAATCTGCTCCTTTTGCTTCTTCTGAGGAGAAACTGTCACTGATAGTAAAGTAATAAATATATCTAGTATAAAAATGCATTTTTGCAAACGTTTGCAAGTTTTTAGTCTGTTACTTATTCCGAAGCCCCGAAGATACAACAGCGTTTTACTTGCGCTTATAGTTTTGGATTATATTATTATCATGTTGAATTATCATTATTAGATGCCTGGTGAACTTCCTCATTCGAGAAATCCCATTTTGATATAATATGTCATAATAAAACCGCTCAAAGCTTGACTTTAAAGGTATTTAATTTATAATTTACATAAGTCACAACAAGTCTTTATTTTCAAAGCAAACTTCAATGCAGTTTTATAGTTATAACTAAATAAACATTGTTCCCTCAATAGTGAATTAAACACGTACTACATTTTTAAGATTGTTGTAGTATATACGTAATTTTCCATAAAAACTAGAAAATACTTTCGTAAAAATCACCCAGAACCTTGGCTTTACCAGCTAAGTAAATATCGGTGTCATAATAGTTAGTTACTTTTATTCAATTGCACTCCCTCTTTTAAAAATTTGCATCTTCCAAATTAAAGCAGGTCACAACATAGCTACATTTTTTATCATCTTCAGTGGACAATTGACTCGAAAGGTGCTTAAGGTTTCATAAAATTCTCCCTGAATTATCAGTGTTGCGAGCTTAGTAAATATCGATTTCATAATGGTTGTTCTAACTCTACTTTTATTTGCCTTTCAAAGCGGATCTTCCAAAGTGCAGCTAATAGTAACGTAAAATATTAACCACCCTTAGACACTTGCCTCAAAATCGTCCAAAATCATGAGTTTCACGAGTGCATAAAATATGGATATTTTCAAGGATTTTTTTAAAATTATTATTCAAGTTCTTCAAGGTGATGATAAAAGTTCGTTGCGTCAACGGTCTTTTGTCCAAGGAACCCAATAAAAAATGTAAACAGAAGATGTATTTTTTACTTTCTATTTTTATTTTGCGTCATCCCAAACTCACCTTCGTAATTGTGATTTGTCTTGAAAGTTGGCTTTTTACGATCAAAATTTGTAATAAAGCACGTACAATTTCTTACTCCCAAAATGAAGAGAGCGAAAGTAAAATTAAAACTCATATAATATCGAATATAAGTTTTACACAAGAATTACAGAGTTACAAAGCGATATCATGCAACAAACAATCAGTCAGTGTAACTCATTCTCAGTCTCAATATACAGGGTGATTCAAAATTGGCGCCATTCGTTTTGAGTAGATCACTGAGTAGACTCACTTGGAGTCTAACTTGGAGGATAAATTTCGATCTTTGCTTCAAATTATTATATCTTACATCTTCTTCAATTTTCTAGTTTCTTTAAGTCAAAGCGGTAATGATGTTTTTTGTCATTAGCAGATAGTTACTGATAGATAGCCTTTGTCAATAATAACAATAATTCATCTAACTGTGACTTACTTTGAAGCTCCTTTCACGAATTTGCGGATATGCGATTAGTTCAAGAGAAAAGCCACAGAAACATAGCAGAAGCTATAAGAACTCACGCCAACAATGGCCGAAAAGAGTGGTTCCAGGAAAATAGTGGACGACAATAGATGTTTGGGTTCCAGACACAGAGGAACAAGTATTGGACATAATTGCATGAGAGCTTTCCAGGGGTACTCAGAACACAATAACTGACACTTTCCCAAGCACCAAATAAATATCAAGGAAGGGCTTCATTCCTACCACGTATCTAATATACACAGGACACAAGGACACATTAAACCGAGTGTTTACTGAACACCGGTATACATTGAGCAGAAGTTAATTAACCGAATACGAGAAGCTGCTCGATAAGAGTGGATAATAAGGAAACTAAACAGGCACTAACTTGTTTCGAGTTATTGACTCAAATGTGTGTTTATTTGTGAACATACATTCGAAATTTGAAAAATAATTGAAATTTTAAAAAGGTGTTACCACAGTCAACGAATCCTGTTGAATTTACCGTTTATCATTGTCTATTTCATTGTTATTATATTCTTCTCTTCCCTGGGTCTCAGTCAATGTGTGAAGTAACAATTTTGAATATCGTTTATTTCATTACGTTTCGGCGAGACAACTGCGCCATCATCAGATTTAAAATTTACACAAACTACAAACACTAATTCACAATTGAAACATGTTGTATAAAAACTGTAATTTATAAAGCGTTAAAACATTCATCAGTTCTTGAGAGAAAAAACCCTTCCTTTTGGGAAAGCAAAACATTTGAAAAACTTATCTCATTATTGGTAAACATTACGTTCGTTTAGGTCTTTGCCTTCTTGAAACCTTAAATTTATCTGAATTATTTTCTACATTTGCGAGAATGATACGAATGCTATTTTATTGTCACTTTCTGTATAAATCCATGATTACCGGAGTTTTTAATAATTAGGAAGCAACAGATGTTTCCGTAATGTTAGTTAGGCAGATTACCTTGAAAAACATTGTTGCCGTTTTTTTGATATAGCTTTTTGCAAAATTCGCAGTTTTTGATAATACATTTTTTAACTATTTTTTCCGTAGGTACCCCTAAAATATCGCCAGACAACACCTCCAGAGGAATGACGCCAATTATGAATCACCCTGTATCTGTTTTGTTTTTAAATCAGTGAAAAACTCTTGTAAAATCAAATTATATCTAAACAAAGGTAAGAATAAAGGTGCTTTGAGCTGATAATTAAAATGTGGTTCAATGGGCAGTTTTAATGCCGAGCAAAGACCGAATATGTTACGCATTAAACTAAAAGGCTGCAGCCTCAAACCTCTCAGGGCGCTAAAATGAATATTCCAAATCGAATTAGTTCCAGTTATTTAAATCTGTGTTCAAACGGATTTAAATTATTCAACAAGTATTTTTGCAAAAGTTCGCCCGGCGGGTTTTTAGTCATTCTGTTAATTACAGAATTATCGGATTAATTTTCTACTGTTGGGTATTTTTACTGAAATTGTACATATCGGGCAAACAGTTGCATAACTGTTGACTGTTGGTACAGTATTTATTTTTAACAAAAATTTCGTATTTTAATTTTTTGGTAGTCCCATAATAAACAAGCTATAAAGATCCTAGCCAGGTGTGCTAACGAAACGTCTGGACCAAGATCAGTCCAGTGTTAGCTTTTCAGGAAAAACTAAATATGTAAACCATTCGTGCTTGCGAAACATCAAGAAAAAATTCTTAAGTACAACAGACAAATAAACTGTAGTTTTTTGCCTAATGAATGAATTCCTCAATATTTTGGTTGAATGTTGAAACCACATATTTATGCTAAACATGACGACGAATTTACGCTTATCAATCCCTACATAAGATGGTATCCCCTATCAGTGGGCTTGATGGCTTGAGTAGATCAAATTACGACTTTGTCTGGTCGGGTATTAAAGTTCACGCAATTTGAAGATATGGCTTCCTATTATTGGAAAAGTATCGGCAAATCCATGCTCGTGTGGCTTTTATTGAAGGAAATACGATTTGTAATTCATCCGCGATGGAGGATTTGCAATATCAAATTTAATATTGGATTATTTCGTAGGCCTTTCTCTCCAAGCGCTCTCCGTCTTCATGATGGCTAAAATTGATTGATTTATAAAGAGCGAGAAAACTAACGGCCGTTATTCATGAAATATGATAGCATTGAGGATTATTACTTTTCCATATTAAAATGGAAATATTAATTTTAGTTTTCAGAATGTTTTGAAATGCGGCAGCTAAAAAGTTTGTAATTGTTTTAAATATTTCGAAACAACGTGATTATAATCGAGTTCAAATAGTCAATAGATTAAAATATTATTCGCATAGAATTTCTGCACAACAGATTTGTAAAAACTTTCCTACTCAGAGAGCAGTTACTGTACACATTTTGCTAAAGTTAGAATGACTGATATAAGACAAGAAAAAATTCTGAACTGAAGCCCTTCTAGAAAAATTTAAATTCCAGTCGTTAAACCCGTGAATAATACAGTTGTTGGTAAAGCCGACAGAAATTATTTGGTCGGTATTGAAAATATGCATTCCAGCAAGCACAGGATGAAGGAGCAGAGTATGTGGCATGTGATGGTTCCAGATGGTCAAAAATTTTCGAACACAAAAAACTCACAACTATGACGGATTTGAAGACCAATAAAGAAGAACACGCTAATTTTTCAATATTACAAACACTAAATCCACTTTTACCTAGGATACTACTTCTAAAGACACGCCAAGCAAATCCTAGGGAACACAAAATATCACAAAAAAGCCCGCGGTGAAAAATTGTTTATAAAATATGATGTAACTGTATTACCTACTCCCGATAAGAACAAATAAGCTGTTTTCCCAATAGTGTAAACCGACAAATGAGGGCCTCTCATATGAAGAATAAGGATCTGGATGAACTGAAGACCTGCTAGTTCTCGCAAGAAAATCAATAATGTAAGTATCATACTAAAAATATAATAAATAAGTATAATCACATGTAAGACCATAATATAAAGTACTGTAATTCACAAATCTTCAACTATATTAATATGGAAACTGAGAAACTTGGAATTGAAATACGTGTGTAGCTAGGGAAAGAATCAAGACGATGATACAAATATGGGAAAACTTTCTAAGACATACTTTTTTGTATCAACAGCTTTATTAAATTCTCAGGTTATTAAGAGCGTTAAATAGTCATAGAATTTTCTTAAAACGCTTTAGTCACTAATCAAAATTGACTCAGTTAAAAGTTGTTTAGACCTTTTTTAGAATATAAATTGATAATGATAATCCTGAAAAGGTTTTTACCACAACGGCTTTTTCGCAATGTTATTGTTGAGTAGAAACTTTATTTTAACTGTATAAGGGATGTTCTGAGATAATACACAAAAACTTAAAAGGGCGATTGAAATTGAAATAAGAAAAGTAATATCTGAAATGCAAATAACAGTTTTTTGCTTTTGAATTTATATTTTAAACAATTTTTGATTCAATACCTTCTTCAATCAATTGGTTTTAAATTTAGCATAATTCCTGCAGCAATTGCTGAGTACAAATTATCAAAATTTCAACCCCTAAGCACAGAATTGAAAGGACAAGTGTGAAGAAAAAGCAATACCGTTCTTTTTATTGTTCTCTACTAACTGTCAGTATAAAAACGGAGGAACCTATAAGGGTGCACAAAAACCTTTTTCTTTCTCGATCTTTTAAAAATGAGTTATGATTGAGACAAACTTTTTTGAGAAACATATTGCAGCCTGTCAATAATAGCTCATTTCCACAAAGCGGAAAATTTTCACCACAGATGACTAATGAAAGAAAAAAAATAATGACAATTTTTCAGCAACATTCTCGTTGCTGACATTCACTCGAAATGAAATTAACATTTTCAGAAACGCACATATTGCTATGCAATTTGGAGAAGCAATTTTCAATACCGATTTTCGATAAATGTGTGGTGAGGAATTGTGAACGGATTATCTGTTGGACTGCAAATTTTCCCAGGTGATTATTTGACCCGTTAAATTAATTGATGTAATAAATTGGTAAAAATTTAAAAAGTTTTTTTAAATCATGTTTTCTTCAACGATTTATATGTAGGCACTTAAAAACTGTACCGTAATTGAAAAATCGAAAATTGCATCGTTTTGATTTGAAAATAAGCTACAAAAAAATGGACCAAACTGCTGCTATCCCTCAAATCTGTAATCGATATGGACACCGACTATTTGATAAAAAAACCAGTTAAGTGGACATAGCTAATGAAGTCATTTAATACAAGTTAATAACGCACTCTTAACATTTTGAAGTTTGAAAATTCAAATGTTTAAAACACATTGAGTTTCATTTTGTTCCGTTATAATAGACCTTTAATTTACAAAATAACTTCGAGAATTTTGATCAAAATTTATATAAGGATGTGAATGTTTTTTCATTAACGTCTCTTGGTGTTTCCTGTCGGTATTATATACAGTTTTCTTGGAAATTACATTTACGCTATAACAGCGCTTCACTTGGCAAAATAGCTAAGAGTTCTAATATACTTATTGATTAGACAATATCTAATTTTTTTACAAACTTATTTTTGGGTATTTTGCCTAAACATTTTTTGTCTTAAAAAAAAACAGAATTTCCTCACGTCTTTTATTACAGATTGATAAGTAGTGCTCCTATTTCGCAATAAGAACGAATTATTTATCGAAAAGTAATCAAGAACTATCACCTAGAGGGTATCCTGCGACACACTTAGGCTGAAGCTGTAAGAGAAAATTCCAACTAGTAGAGAAATTAATTTGACAAACTACCTTGACGTTTCGATAGCTATTTTCTGCTATCGTTATCAAAAGAACCTCAATGAACCTCAAAAAAGAGTATGTTAATAAATTGTGTAACAATAGTAGGATAATACAGTATATGAAAATTCGCTCTGATAATTCGTCTGTGCAAATTGACAGTTATATGATTATTATTATTACAATTATTACATAACTGACAATTTGCACAGACGAATTATCAGAGCGAATTTTCATATATTGTATTATCCTACTATTGTTACAAATTTTTTTAGGCGAAATACCCAAAAAGAAGTTTGTAAAAAAATGAATCCGCCTCAACAATATAGAACTTATCTACAATATCTGACCTTTAACTACAACTGCTCTTTCCGTACATTCTTATTCAAAACAACAATCTGAAACAAAAAAAATATATTAAAATATGTTAATTTAGTATCATATTAAACCAATAAAAGTTAACATTAATATTTAGCAGTATCATCATAAAATGAATATTATTTGATCAAATTTTGCTGTTTATGTGGCCACCATGTGGCACAAAACAGGCTTACCCAATAAATAATTCATTGTTACGTAACTAAAGTATAGAACTTCAATCAAAATTTATGCCTGCAGACTAATAAATGAATTTCGATTTTCTTTCCGGATGCATTCCTGATAGCCTTTTACTTAACAATCGGCTTTGTTCTGTTCTTCGGCATTTCCCTTGAACCGTTAGTTTCCTTTCGATAAAATGTACATAATGGCAGAAAAGTTTCCAAACCGGGATTCTTGTGTAGAACCGACAGGCAATTTGCGATAAAATCCGAAAACTCTGTGTATCCAACCTCCCTTAATTATTGTTTGTTTAACCGGTGTATTTTCACTGTCTATGTGACAATAAGATTAGCAGCGCTAATGAAAAACAAACAGGATAATATCATTGCGGTGTCATTGAACAAACAATAAGTCGAAAACGAACCGAAAACTTTCTTGTCAAACTTCCCCTTTTGTTGGATGGAAACTTTCGAAATTCTGTTATCTTAGCCTCTAGTTTGAAGACAACCAAGGCAGTCTGTCGCGTGGAAAGTTAGATCCAACTCCACGACACTTTTATAACTGCAATGTCATATTTATATTTGTTGTAGTTTTAGACTATAAGTTAGGATATACTTAGTTGCGCTTCTGCTTCTTGAGAGTGAGTATAACTGCTGCGGGTAGTCTAAAAACGACTGATGACCGCAAGAAAGTGTATTTACAGATTCTTTAAAATCTTTAAAATCAACTATCTTTGGTGTTACTATATTTATTGATTTTTTGTTAATGAACTTTGTACCTACATCTTACAATATATTCATTTTGATATAATCTTTAATTCATTCAATTCAAGATTAATCATCAATCAATCAATTCAAGATTAATCGTAACTTTCTCACGTTCAGATTAGAGACTATTTATTCTGTATAATCAGGTCAAAAATGAAGCACTGAAAGTATTGCCAATAATACGGCAATATGAAAGTTTCAGCAGCTTTCCAAATAATTTCTTTCTGGTATGTAAAAATGCTACAACTTTTATTGCAAGCTCTTATTTTGCGAACATTTAAATAGGAAATATTCAAAAATAATTACGCAAATAATCAAATAAAATACGTAAAGCTGAATATACTCTTTGTCAACTGGAGGCTATTGACAAAACTGTGCATTTACAGTTCGTGTTTATGACACGGATCCTGGCAAATTGACACCCTCGACTTCGTCTCGGATGTCCAACGCCGTCGTCGTTCGAAAAACTACACACAAAAGAACTATAGAAATAAATGAAACACATGAAACGCCTATTTACGAATTCAACTAAATTATTTAATAGTGTTGTCTATCTTTTGGTCTTTTTCAACTTTCTGTATTCCCGTATTTTGGAATAAAGCTATCAGATAAGGGTTGTTTGGACTAAAGTTCTGATTTACAAACTGATAAACAAAAAACTTTATTTCTATTAAAACTTTTTTTAAAATAATTTTCTTGGCTAAACTGAAACATGAAAACATTCATGTTCCATTTTAGCCAAGTAAATTCAATTGGCTAAATAATTTAAAATTTTCTTGCTCTAAAAACTGAGAAAATAAGTTGATTGTCAACATGAAAAAACGCTCACTTACACCCTCTAATAACACTAAAATGTTTTGCTATAAAATGCTCATTTTAGAACATATAAGTATAAGTTATCCAAGGTGTCTTTAATTACTAATTTTATTTATAAGCTTCCCACCCTTAATATCTTTCCTGAATTATGAAAAATCCGAAAGACTCGTCAATTTTATTTGTAAAGAAGACACTTTAAACAAATATTTTTAGCCTCCTTGTTTCAACCCCCTAGGACGGGTAGATCTCACGTCGTCGTCGACGATCGTCCTAGGGAGTTGAAACAAGGAGGCTAAAAATATTTATTTAAAGTGTCCCCCTTGCGAATAATATTACGGGGCTTTCCGATATTTAATATTTTAAACTGCAAGAAAGATATTAAGGGTGGGAAATTTTCAAATTGACACCCCGTATAACAAATAAGTTATAAAACAAAACGTGACAAAATAAATCTCTGTAAAAAATAAAGCTCCAAATAAATGTATTTCGTGGAGAATCCTTTATAAAAGTAGTTTGCCAAGTCGCATAAATATATCGAATTCCAAATCGTTATGACATTTTACATTAAAACAACTTTGCCTTGTCGTTTTTTCAAGTAAACCGCGAGCGACAGACTGTTGGCTGTGTAAAGGAATCCTTTTATGTTATTTCAACAGAAATATCGCGGAATCAAGATAAAAGTTTCGGAAATATATTCCGTTTTCCGGGAACAACTTGTTTTTCATATGAGATCTTTTAATAGCTTACTTTACTTTGAATTGATTGTTATGTTAAGTTTGTATGTAATTTTATTATTATGATTTTAATTAATGCCAGTTAGCTGAAAGAACAGGTGGATGCACCACCAATTAAGGTGCCACCACAATATAAATAAATTTATTGAACCCGCATGGACAATATATAATTCAATAAAAGATTTATTTGCTTTAAAAATCGAATTTTTAAGTTTAATAAATACAGGTCTTATTGCTTCCGTATTTAATGTGGAAAAAAGTAATTACATATGATTTTCTATCGCACTTTTAAAAAGTTAAGTATCTGGAAAATATTATTTCAAGAAGATTGATGGAACTTTAACCTTTAGCCCATTTTTCCAACAAACCAATTCCGTTCAATTTAGCATCCAATTATTACTGAAGAAAATATGATCTTTCAGAGAGTACGTTATATGAAACTTAAATCGATTAAATGAAAATTGTAAATAAAAACCAATTGCCTAATTGCCTTTAACATTGTTGAAATAAGTATATACAAATGTTGCAAAATATTAAGGAATTAATTCATGTATTCATGTCTACTAGAGCAAAAATTGTATTCAAATGGAAACAGAGAAAGAGAGGAGAGAAGAAACAGAGATTCGGTTTGTGGGTGAATAGGGATATGCAGTGAAGAAAAAGCGCTACAAAACTGGTATAAAAAGTTATATAGGAAACTGATCAGATAAAAAACACGTTACCTTAATTTTAATAGATCTTGTTAAAATAGAAAATATGTATGTATTTGGTAAAACACTTAAAAATACAAAGAAATTACAAATATACAATTATTTGCGCAATTGCTAAAACTACACTTATATTCGTTATCGCTCTATTTGAAATTTTGCAATCTACCTAGCATTATTTTTCAACATTTACGCTTCAACAAAAAACCGAAAGGTTTCATATAAAATAAATTTGCAAGTTAAGTACTTGCCTAATATTGATATGTGCACATATTTCTATTTTCGGCTTCAAAGCATTAATAATAAAAAAGATACATTTTAAAATGTACACGCATCAATAGTACAAACGGGCACAAATCAATTTGTTTCTCTGCCTGTCACAGATATGCAGCTCGATCCATGTTTAAATTAAAATTGAAATTATTAAATATGTAATTTAAAAATGTTACACATTTTGTCGTATTGGATTCCGAATGAGTTTGATTGGCAACAACGTGTACTTAATTGATTAGGGCTTATACAAGTGTTTAGCAATATTTTTCGTTACAATCGTTGATTTAATTAATCTTCACTTTAAATTGACTAACTGACAATGCATGTAAACTTGTAATAACAAGATTAATAAAACAGCACAAAATTTTTTGATACATTTTTTTAAAATTGATAATTAAAAGATCATGTAGGTTTAACATCGATGCTTATAATAAGAGACTAACAAAAATACAGCATCCAATCATCTCAAAGAAGTTCAGTCGATTTCCAGATTTTCTGTTTGCATATTTAAAATATGGTAATTCCAAGGAAAAACTCAAACATTCAAATTTTAAAATTGGGGTTGTTAGGATCGGTTTCATATTTATTCTCAATTATAATCCTGACTACTAAAGTTAAAAACCCTCCCAAATGTCCTTTTCTTTTCAAGTGTCGATTTGGGTTTCCAATTTCTCGGGGTTTTACGACGAAAGTCACTATTGTATCCGATTTTTCGACCCTATTTCGTTTTATACATTTTTTTACTGGTAGTGACTCCTGCTATTTGGTTAAACGAGTTATTGCAGCAATAAAACTGATAAGATTTTCCAGACCATTTTTAGAGATTTTTCTGGCCAATATATGAAAGGAAGCTGTCGTTGGCCCCTTTTATTACTGAGATTATATCTATAGAGTGTCTATTTTACCATCGGATTTATTTAGATGGCCTGTTTGGCAATAAATTGTGTTGGATCTGGTGAAGTGGCATGTACAATTACGTTAGATAGTCTTTAAGGAAGCCGGACGAATGTGTTCAATAAATGAACAGGTAATTATTGGAAAATTTCTGATAAACATGTATTTTTAACTGTAAATACTAGTGGCTCAAAAAATGCTATATTGACACAAAAATGAAATACTATTAAAGCCAAATTGAATCTCAAATCTTCCACTATTTATTATCAATAGACATTCTGTAAGTTTCCGCTAACAATGAGACGTAATTGCATTATTTTATTGCCACGAAAAGCACTTGAAACCATCGTTATTACTCCAAGAAGAAATAACCGCTCAAAATGAAACGCAAATGAGACCAATTGAGATGATATTATGTTTAAACTTTTCCTTCTGACTGGTTTTATTAGTTTTTGCATCGACCCGTGCAGTTTTGTTATTCAGATTCTCCTGTTCGGCGTACAGATAGCAAATTAAATTGTCATAAGACTTGCTAATTTGTATTTGCATTATCCTTGCTTTACTTACTTTACCAAAATGAATACAGTATGAAACCGAAGCTTATGACTGATTTCAGATATTCATTTCTCATCTCAGGCTTGTTCCATTAATTATGCAAATAGATGAGTCTCTTGACTCTTTGCATTCTCATAATTAATCATAAATAAGTGATTTAGTTTTTCCATTGAAAAGGAGTTTCAAAGAATTTTGTAGATTTTTAATTTCAATTCTTATAGCTTCTTGCATATTTCTGTCAACTACATTTTAATTCCAGTTTTGTTGTAACATACTTTTTGAAACCAATTAGGCCTATATAGTCGACGAATGTAGGTTGGGCGATATTCGAACCAAAGATGCTAAAAACGAAATTGAAAAATCGATTTTTCGTGACTAGAATAAAGATACTGAAATAAAATTACTAACCATTTAACGAAATTGCTAGCAATAAACGAAAATTTTCTAAAAGTATTTCGCAGAACAAACGCGTTGCCAAATAGCTTGACTCAAACTTAAGCGGATAAGTCTTAATAACAGATTTAATTTTCTAAATAAAGAAATAAACTTAATCCAAAATAAAATTTGACTGACTTGAGGAGAACCGCAGAAAACTATTGCATTGCTTCAACTTCAGGAGGATAGCAAAGTAAGATAATTTATATAAATAATGTAATATACAAAAGATAAAAAAAAGCAGTATAAAATAAGAAAAGCACATTTCATTGAAATATGGAATTATTTAGGAATACACTGTTTCTTGCAAAAGAGGTAATTTAATCAATTATAAGTTGATAATAATGTAAGAACTAATTATAACATATCTAAATGTTCTAACTGCTTCAAAGGTGGATATAAATTGTTCTTAGTGCTGAACTAAGTTAATTAATATAATAATATATAAATAATATTATTTGAGATACGCAAACATGGAAGGCTGCGAGAATAACGAATTTAACTGCGGAAATTATTCACATTGTAAAATAAATATGGAATGAGACTAAGCACCAATTATGCTGCATGTGATACGAATAACTATGAAATCTATAGGTAACTGAGTTTATTAAACTCAAACAAATGTGTTGTGTCGATGTGACGGTTCAGGAATAGTTTATTTTATTGATTGGTTGCTATGCTGGAATATAAGTAAGAAAGGTTTAATTAATGATTGAAATGTGATGAAATAAAGAAAGAAAAATAATATATCATAAAGCTGTTTCTTGTAGTTTGTTATATTAAATATGTTAAAAAGATATACAGGGTGGCCATTTTCTGAATCTTTGTATCGGTAACTTCTACATTTTTAAAGATAGAGAATCCATTAAATGGGCAAAATTGGGCAGAATTCGATTGCCTATTCAGTACCGTTTTCAAAATTTAGGTACCCGACTTGGTTCCTGAAATATCCTGAAAAGACAAGAAATCAACACTTTTAATTATCACTTATTACTTAAATTGCTTAACTTAGAAAAAAAGTTTAAACTGCCCTTAGCAAATCTTATTGCATTGAATTCAATAAACTAGCACTCGGTATCATAGTCAACTTGATTTACGAGATAAAAAATAAACTTATGGTTTTTTAAATAGTAATCATACTTGGCTGTGGGCCTTTTAAAATCCAAATTTTTTTGTAATGTATGTGTTTCTCCTTTTGTTGCCGTAAAACTTGAAAAGAAGATAAAAAATGTGTAGTATGCTATAGAAACAAGAACTATATTATCACACAAAGCCCAAAACAATAATGAATCGTTTAAATTAAATGTTCAAGTTGACTTCCGTTTACGTCCCGGCATTTTTTGGCATCTTCACATTCAACTCGTGAGTTGTGTAAAGGTGCACTATCATGTTAAAAATATGCCAATTTTCGATACGATGCTAACGGAAAACTATTCAACATGTCTTCAAGTCCATTTGGTAAAAAGTGTAAATATCTTTCCATATTTAAATTGTGATTATAAAAGAATGCACGAATAATTTTATCACTAAAAATGCCCCACCAGACATTCACAAAAAAAAACACGTTGATCTCGCCTATTTTCATTAGCCCAGTAAACATGATTGTGTCTGTTAATTATTTCATTTTTGTTTGGTGCTCTGTGTGATAATATAGTTCTTGTTTCCATAGCCTACTACATTTTTTATCTTCTTTTGAAGTTTTACGCCAACAAAAGGAGAAAAACATACAAACAGTTATATCGTCAAATTAAGAAAAAATAAGGTTTCTAAAATCCCACAGCCAACTATCACTACCATTTAAAAAAACATAAGTTTATTTTTTTATCTCGTAAATCAAGTTGACTACGAGAACGAGTGCTAGTTTATTGAATTCAACGCAAAAAGATGTAATAAAGGCAGTTTAAACTTTTTTCTAAGTTAAGCAGTTTACGTAATAAGTGATAATTAAAAAAGTGTTGATTTCTTGTCTTTTCAAGATATTTCAGGAACCAAGTCGGGTACCTAAATTTTGGAAACGGTAATGAATAGGCCCATTCTTTCTGCCCATTTAACGGATTCTCCATCCCCATGAACGAATTCTGCCCATTTAACGGATTCTCTATCTTTAAAAATGTAGAAGTTACCCATACAAAGATTCAGAAAATGGTCACCCTGTATATGACAAACACTTTTGCTAATTTTTAAATTATAATTTATCTTCTTCAAAGTTGTTAAATGGTAAGTAAAAAAAGTTTTCAACAATGAATCGAGAATGAATCTACCGAGATTTTAGCCGTTTTTGTGCGCAAAGGAACGAATTATGAAACACATAGAGAAAAACATTTAATAAGTAAGTCCATTATTCAAATTAGGCTAGATATTCGTTAACAAAAATAAATTAGGAAATCAAAACGGGATCTTAATCTTTGATTGACCTTCCAATTTAGAATGATTGAACGATCAAAGTTATTTTACGACAAGCAACCAATCATTATTAAACCTCAATTTGCTCTAAAACGCTTTGTAAATGAGGAGCAGATAAAAAGGAATTTGCAGCCTCCAAAAGCCCAATTCTTATTTAACATTTGACCCCGCATTACTTAAAACAATTTCCGTGTCAAGGTGACAAATGAGCAAGCATTTTTCTCCTTCACCAAAATTCGTTGAAGAATATAAATTTTCTCGCTTTTCTAGTCTGAGGCATGAGATGCTAAATAAGTTGGGGTTTACGGGGCCTTTTATTGTATTTTTCTGGTGTACTTCCGTTTTCCATTTGCACAATGATTAATTGCAAGTGAATTATTTAGAAAAAATTTCCAAAATTAATGGAACGTCAGGTTTTGTGTAAATCATCAAGGCCAACACTGCATCAAAGCCTAAAGTAAAAATGCGGTCACGATTTTACTGGAGTGACATTGTTTAAAGTTTTCAACAGCAGAGACTTAGAACAATTTTCGGAATTTGTGTTATCAGGTTTCGATCATGCGACAATTCATTGTGCATTGCTCGTATAAGCGTGCATTATACAAATATATAAAAGAAATTCTTTAGTTAACTTTAAAATTACTATAAGATTCATCCACCATATAAGTAACTCTATTAAACTAGACTTAATTCAACGGCGAATACAAGCTCAATCAATCTTAATATTCCCCCAGTATATGATCGCACTATGCTTTGCTTGCTCCTAGCAGAAGAATATGAACTTGCGTGCATAGAAGTCGGCCCACTGTAAACTTTCGACTTTAACTATATATGTTTTTAAAACTATTCATCAGATCAAGAAAAGAAATGTGTTGTTCGAAAAACAATTTAATAAGCTTTAAAGTGAGTATAAATTTATCAAGACAAATCATCATGCAAATGAAACGTGTTTATGTGGTGATTGTAACGAAAATAAAAAAATTGTTAAATATTAAAATTATTGCATTTGCAACTGAAATTTGCATATTAATTCGATTGTCATAATATCAATAGTGTTTAAGTGTGTTAGTTTAATGCATACTACACTTATGTATGACTTAAATTAAATGAACATGAAGCAACACAATTATTTTGATTTAGTAAAATTAGTGCGCTTTCTTTAATTTTAC
>NW_026018165.1:4481983-4483666 GCF_020466585.1 Dendroctonus ponderosae
TTCGCAAGGAATTTTATAAATTACATTTTTTGTATTTTCAATTATATCGTGAGGTTTTGTTACTGAAATTTTACTTCTAATTGTATTTTCAGTTATCAGTTTAAAAAAAATACCCAAAAAGAAGTTTGTAAAAAAACTCTATATATGTTAATAATAAAAAAGCTTAATTTGCTTAATGCATTAATTTCACTATGTTAAACACAGGATACTCACAATAATTTATACTGAAATAGAAGCATATTAAATTTTTTCTCAAACTGCATATTTCTTTTTTGATCTGATGATTAGTTTAAAAAAATTGTAGTTAAAGTCAAAAACTTACTGTGGGCCGATTTCTATGCACGCAAGTGTATAAAGGAGAACTCCTTTAGTTTATTTAACCGAATTATTTTCTCACCATACAACATAAACTTCTTCTATATCAATTGGCCCAATAGGAAATTAAGGGGCAAAAAAGCGCTTTAAAAAGTAATTTGATTACCGACTTATCGCCACCATCTCCTGTAATGGCTCGCAATTTCTGCTCCATATTTTTATTTAATTTTATTTAATAAGCATGCTACATTTTGATGCTGCCGCCAAAGGCCAAATTGGACTCAAAAAGAAAGAAGGCACAATAAAAAGTAAAAAGCGCACCGAATTACCGGCTGAAACACGACCTATAAAAGTTGGCAATTTGGGCTTTATGGCTCTTAATAGAATAACACTGGGGTTTTTAATAAAGTTCGCGATGTCTGCACTTGTCACCAGAATTTATTGGCGCCTCTTGGTGTTTGGGGGAACGTGGGGCCCACATTTCCGACTCCGAACTGGAATTGGCCAGGAATGGGAAATGGAATATTTTAATTTGGATTCGACGGGAGTCCTCAATGTAAAAGTGAAAGCTTTTGGTTATAAGCCGGGGTAAGTAACGACCAACAATTTAGCATTAAAATATGGGTCCCTGACTAGAAAGAAACTTCTCTGTGGTAAAAATAATTACTCTTATTTCCCAAATAGGAAATTAATATATTGCGGAGATACAAACAATATAATAAATAGTAGTTGAGTTGACCAAAGTCAGTTAAAGTCGATTAGTCATAATTTTTAATAGAGATTAAGTTTTAAGCAACTTGTTGCAGATTATCACAAAAACACAATTCAGGATTGTCGCGGTCGAGCCAAGAAAACTGTAAACAATTTCCAAAATAGCGCTTTTGCTTTGCACAATTTTTTTTGTGTAGAGATTTGATTTGTAACTGCTTACTATCCAATCAATAATAATTGGTAAGTGCTAGATTTATTTTTCAGCTACATGACTTTGCTCATGAACTCATTAAATAAATACATTTTTAAGTACCTATGTTTTAATGGTTTATTGTAAGTTATATGAATGAATCTCTATTAATAACTTTTCAGCATTTGTGACATTATCTCCCATCAAACTTAGTTTTCCTTTGAACTATAGAGATTATTTTCTAGTATTAATTTTAGTTTAATTTCACTTTATTTCTAATTTTAGAGTACTATGTGACCAATTTTTGCGTTTGTTTAACCTTATTAGGCAACTAATCTTATTGCAATTTATCTTTAATTCAACATTATCGCACAAACATGACAAAAATTTCGGAAAGACTAATACACTTACAGACAAAATGGACAAACAACCCCCACAACTGGACCATACTGAATCCCCTTTGCCTC